>NC_135441.1:6642500-6877500 GCF_051991255.1 Vanacampus margaritifer | reverse complement strand
AGACAAAAACATAAAATTATGTGCAAATGCTGGTATCTTCAAATCATTAAAAAAAAAAAAACTTTTGGAGCTTGAACAACAGTGCAAGCAGACATGTTAGCCCAAGCATGCACAATCCATTCACAAATTGTGGTGTAACTCGCTTGGTGCTGCCTCCCAGTCTAATGACCACAGGTGGCGAAAGCACCAAGACGTCATCTTTCAGTTGACTCTTTAAGGCTCACATCATGCCTGCCAGTCTTCAACCAGGGCCGCATTTCCTGTATATAAGCAATGTGTCCACGAAAATGCTCCCACACAGTCAGCCAAGTGAAGCGCTTACGTGAAAATACGGTAAATCTAATGTAAAAATGGGGCGGCAGGTAACGACTCTAGTGTAGCCCAATATAGCAGAGTAAGAATAGCTTTACGTCTTCACACATCTACTCAAGTAAAAGTAAAAAGCCACCACCATGTTTGAATTTTTTTGAAATGCCGTGTCACACACACTGTTTTGTCAGACTGTACACTATTCCCCCAAAACTCTTGGGAGTCATTCAGATGTTTTGTTTGTTTGTCTGTTTTTGCAAAAGTATGGAACGCTGCCATGGATGCCTTTTTTTGTGGTTGCTTAGATTCTTGCTTATTTTCGAATCATGAACACTGACCTTAACTGAGGAAAGTGAGGTTTGCAGTTCTTTATATCATGTCCTGGGTTCCTTTGGGACCTCCTGGATGAGTCAATGGTCTTGCTTTTGGGGTAATTTTTGTCCGCTGGCCACTCCTGGGAACGTTCACCACTGTTCCATGTTTTCTCCATCTGTGCCATAGCGTTAGGCTTTGTAACCATTTCCAACTAGTGGTGTTCCGATACTGTTTTTTGGCCCCTGATACCGATTCAGATACCCAGCTTTGCAGTATTGGCTGATGCCGATACCATACCGATACCTAAACTTTTTTTTTCTCAACATGAAAAAGCTGTCCTGCCATTTGTTCAGAGCATTCAAGGGCCAATAGGATATCTTAGTTCGGCATGCAGTGAACATGTCACACATCAGTGAATGTTGTGCATGAGCAAGACACAAGATGCTAGATCCAAAGTCTTATATTAGTGTCAGAATTAATGGTATTGACATGCTACTTGTTAGTACTCGATTCCGATACCACTGTTTTAATGCAGTATCGGGGCTTCTGTCGATACCAGTATCGGAACAACACTATTTCCAACAATAGATGCCAGTTACTTGATTTCTCATCTGTTCTTGAATTACTGTATATTGTGGTTGATTGATTGATTGATTGATTGATTGATTGATTGATTGATTGATTGATTGATTGATTGATTGATTGATTGATTGATTGATTGATTGATTGAGAGATCTTTTGGCCAACTTAATTTTGTCAGACAGATTCTATTTAAGTGATTTTTTTTGATTGAACAAATCTGGAGGTATTCAGGCTTGTGTGTGGTCAGTGAAAATGAACTCAGCTTTCTAAAAACTGTAATGTAGTTTACGCCGGGTCAGGTAGATTTGCATAGTTGTTCCCCCTTAATAAATAAAACCACCAATTAAAAACTGCATTTCATATTTACTTGGGTTATCTTTTTTTCTGATATTTACATTCGTTTGATGATCTTAAACATCAAAGTGGGGAAGCTATGTTTAAAAAAAAAGAATGTAAGAAAAGGGTGACTACTTTTCCTTGGCACTGTATACGAAGAGTGATGGTAGCATTGGGGCAGTGCAATTAAAGACTACTGAACAGATCTTTTTTAAGATATGAGATTTGTCATTTCTATTCTCCTTAAGAAAACATCAGTATCTCCAACCTTGTTTGAGTTTTAAGACATTGAGCCTGACTAATTTAAGCTGCAATGTTAAGGTACAAAACAATTCTTCAAGCGACATAATTAAAACCTAAAACAGGCCTGTCAGCAAGCAGACAATTATGGTCAACTGCAGCATTCATCAAAGGAATGTATATATTCCTATTCTCTTTATATATTCCTTGTTTTTTCCCCCATTTTGCATTAATCATCGACAAATGAGACCTAGCTCATGTCACTGTTTGACTTCAATAAGCCGAGCTTGAATTTAAAGGCCTTTGTTTGTGTTTATGTAACTGAAGGGGGAGACAAAGTAAGGCGTAGGCAATCGACAGACACTTTGTTGTTTTACACCGCCTCAGCCCTTTAGCGTCTGCGCTTGTTTGTTTGTTGGCTGAGTGGCTTGACCTCGCTGAGAGGAGTGTTCGCTCCTCCTTGCGCCTTGCTGACTGCCACCCGTGCGTCTCTCCTCTGCTCTCCTTCGCTGCCTGTCCCTGTGTTTTTCTTTGGTCCTCCCACTCATAACTCCTGTTTTTTTTTTTTTTTTTGGTGGTTAATCATACATGGAGTCTTCCCGCTTTTGAACACCCTTAGTCGCGTCTTCGTCGATTCCTGCGTGTGACGCGGGGGTGAGTCACGCTAATTATCCCAGTTATTGGCTTCTCCTGCATCGGGGGCCTTGATTTACATGAGGTGACATTCAGTTCAAACACAGAGACCTTGGCAGCCTTTTTTTGGAAAACAATTAACAGTGCAGCGTTCTCCTGTATCCTCTTTTGCTCCTGATGCACCACTCCCTCGCTCTCTTCCTCTGGCTATTGTCTTCGCTAATACAGAAGACTCGCAGGCAAAGAAGTGAGCGTGTTTGCAAGCAGGCACATTTACAAAGAATTATGGGCCTTGTAAAAATACACAAAGTAGGGCCCTATTATTCTGTCAATGCTGAGAGAGAAACAGCACACCATGCAACACACCCTGCTGTCCAATGAAAAACACGTATATCCAAATCTTTGTTTTTTTATTATTATTATTATTTTAACTAGTATTTTTAGACAAACAAACTTCTGCGCTTTCCAACAGTTTGACGATATCAGGATGTACCTGAAACCAAGGGATCCCAGGAAAAAAATCTAAACTATATATTTTTTTTAAACGACAAAATAATCTGAAAATATGCAAATCCATGATTGCTTATCTGTGAATATGTAGGGCTTGACTATAGTTCTAAATTGTAATATCACCAATTGCCACTAGATGGCAGAACACTTGATGGTATACTACCCAATACCAAATGTTTTTTTTTTGTAATAATATGCAGGACAAACACGGTAACGCAATAATATTAACAGTTTGAGTGAGTTGATTTTTGTGAAAAATTAGTTACTTCACTTTATGTTAGTTTCTTGTTGAGCAGGTTTTTTTTAGGAGGGCTCTTTGCACTTGGGGCGGGAGGGGTTCACAGTATGTGGTTATTTTATTGTTTGCTTCAAACCCTTTATTGGGTTATGATAGTGGATCTTTTATCCATGCATTGAAATGTTTACTGTCAAATGTGGAGGCCGTGGCTCAGGGTTTAGAGACAGTCGTTCAGTAACCAGAAGGTTGGCTGATTCCCGCTCTTCCCAAGTCATGTATCATTGTGCCCTTGGGCAAGGCACTTCACATTGCCTCCAGTGCTAATCACATTGGTGTATGGAAGGTGCGAATGTTTGGTGGTGGTCGGAGGGGCCGTAGGTGCACACTGGCAGCCACACTTCCGTCAGCCTGCCCCAGGGCAGCTCACCACAGTGTGAATGTGGGAGTGTATGAATAATGGATCCATTCCATTGTTAAGCATCTTTGAGTGTCTAGAGAAGTGTCATATAAATCAGATGCATTGTTATTATAAAATGAAACAGAGCACATATTTTGAATGTATGCATTTTTGAGACAATTTTCCATATTTTGTATATTTATATTTGATATTATATTATTTTTCATATATGAATCTATAAATAAATAATAATAAATACATTTAATAAACAAATAAAAATTATATATATATATATATATATATATATATATATATATATATATATATATAAACTTTGTTTGAAAAGTGGGTAAAAGATCCTGCAAGATATATGAATTGTATACATCCACATTTTAATAGAAAAAAATACACATTTCCAAATTGTAATACAATTAAAGCTTTCAAATTATTGGGAAACCTGCTGGAAGATATTGAAATTTGTAGGCTTTATTAAAGCACTTCTATTAATAACAGTAATTAAGGAGTAATTGTTATGCTTTTTAAATTAATTTTTAAATCAATTTCCTTCTTGTCACTTTCCAAAATAAACATGTAAGAAAAAGAAAAAGAAAAAATCCGACAAGACAAAATATTGGACGTCTTTTGTGCTCGGTTTTAAGTGTTCAAAGTATAGATACAAAATGTCTCACTGAGTCGCTGTCTGTTGCATCAAAATCCCGGAAACTGTAGAGGAGTGTGTGGTCCTTTGTGCCTCCCTAGTTGTATTGAAAAGTAGTATAACAAAATAAATAAATATATAAAAGGCTTGTTTACTTTTTTTTTTATATATATATTGGAATTTTTGGGGGAAAAAATAGTGTAAAAGGTTGTCATATCAACGTGATTTCATAGCATTGCCAGAAGTTACTTACTTGAATTTGCACTGATGTCATCCTTGATCCATTTGATATGTTTGAAGTGGAATATTGAATAACATCTGGGAGTTGCAGTGATATGGATGTGGTATTCATCAGCTTTTGCTTTTTTAATTTACTATCAAGTTGGAAAAAGTTTTGAGGCACTTTCTTATGCAGCCTCCCCTTCCTATTAGTGAAATTCCTTACTTCATACAGCATGCTCTGCGGCAAGTGATTACTCACTCCTTAATTGGCAGTTATTCAGGGGTGAATGTAAAGAGGGGTTCATGGGAATCCTTAACTTGTACAATAAAAGCCCGTGCACTTTGTTCCCGCTTCTGACCCCGGATAATCCGCGGCTCGCATGCGCCTCCCTTGCAAGGCGCTGTGTAGCTGGCGCATTCAAACACAGAGACAAACTTGCAAGCTCTGCCGTTAATGAAGCGCGTCTCTCTTCTGTCATGACGCCTCTGTTAGTGTGACAAGATGTTTACACGAACAATCACGGCGGCGCCTCTGATGCGGGCGGGGATGAAAGGGAGACGAGAGAGGAGGAAAGAAGTGGAGGCAGAGACGTGATGGCGAGTGTCTGCTTCTCTCTCTGACAGGAGGACAGTTGTAACAGTAGCCCACTGAGCGCGCAGACAGAGACATGGGGAGGATTCACCAGGCAGACAGGCACACACAGAGAAAGATGTACCTGTAGAAAAAGGCTCTGACGGAAAGATGCTCCGCATTTTATTTATTTTTGGGTCCTCTTACAGGGCCTCATTTTGGAATCCAAAGGAAAACAATTAGATGCGCCCGCTTCCCCCCTCGCAGTCCTGCAGTGTTGATTACAAATGAGCAAACCTGGCATTTATCACATTACTACAAACATTTATTAAAGCCGGTTCCCCTCTAAAGCTGCAGAGATAACAGTGGGTAATTGCAGAGACTGGCTCTATTAGTTAAGTATGCCTAATGTCACTGCCTCCAAGCATTAATGGACGCCGTAGTATTATGTTCCTGCTCTCATTACCACCCCACTCCCCCTCAAACACACACACACACCTCTCCCCGTGCATTGACCCTGCAGCAGGAGTCTGTGCCATTCTAATGAGAAATGGAAAACACTACTCCACATGCTCCAAGACATACACACACACACGCACAAATGGACACACACTCGGCGGGAACCATTATAAGGGGACCGAAAGGTACAACAGTGTAATCACACACGCCCTGGGAAACAATTGTGGCCTTATCAGAGTGATCATATTATAAAAGTTTAATAAACAGCAAACAGCCTAATGCTGAATTAGCCTGTCTCTGCCCTCTGTTGTGCTAAGCTATAATTAGCGATTCAACAAAGACAAGCTCATGTTTTCACTCAGATTCCTCCAAACATTTGTGTGTTTTATTTAGGGATGTTCAATACCATTTTTTTTTCCGACTGATACCTGTACGAGAACTCAACTCTTGAGAAGTCCCCAAACCGATACTAAGTACCAATACCACCAGTACTTTTGATACATAGAATTTCACCCCAACAAAACAATGATAGATAATTTCAAAGAAACATCTATACATGCCAATACGGGTGGGCGAGTACCTGTAACAGTACTCGCAACGGTGGCCGATACCAGTACCGTTTTATGATCAGGAACTAGGAATTAGAAGAATATAAAATTTTCATTGATTTCATACAATTTCAAAAAAAATGCTATCTTGGAATATATGGGTCTTTATTTAAAATTATCTCTCACTGTTTTGGGGAAATTTTATATACTAGTGGTATCGGTATTTGGTATCCGTTACTACTGAAGAGTTGAGTACTTGTACTGGTATCGGTCTGAGAAAAAGTGGTATCAAACATTCACATATCCCAATATGGCATTTTTCCTTCCTTAAAAATGCATGAAATTAAGGCAATTTTCTATTCTTCTAATTTTATTACTTTCTTGATCGGAAAATGTAAAAAATAAATGAAAAAAAATAATGATAATTGTCGTAAGTACCTTAAAATAAGGCTGTTATCGGCACCGATACCTGGTATTGGTACTCACCAACTCCTAATAAGACATTATAAAATCATTTAAATAAAATCTATTTTGGCACATTTTATATCGATTCAGAATAGTAGTAAATGAGAATCACAATTCTTATAAAAATCTGAAATTTTTTCCCACGCCTACACAGTCAATTCTGTAGAGTAAATTTGACTCTATTTAGACTGGGACCAAATAGACTAGTAAAATAAAGAATTGGAAAAGATAAAAAATAAAATTGACTCAAGGTTTGAGGAACGAATTCACGACCTTCAACTTGGAAGACTGCCACACTATCACCTGAGTCACGCAGCTCCTGCTATGTGTTAGCATATTGCTCGTGTTAGCTAGAATCTTCCTAACTCCAAGAGTTTTGGTCTCCTCTTCGATATAAGCAAACAGTAGGAGGGGCATAGCTCAGGTGGTATTGTGGCAGTCTCCCAAGGTGAAGGTCGTGAGTTCGTTCCTCCACCCTTGGGTGACTTTTATTATTATTTTTCAATTCTTTATTTGAATCTTTTCTAAGTGTAAATATTACTCTAAAACTGAGTCTATTTGGTCCCACTCTAAATAGAGTCAAATGTATTCTATAGAATTGATTGTGTACTCATTTTATTTATTATCTCCTTGGCCAAGAATGAAAAGGAAACTTGTGGCTTGTTGCTGATTTGTCAAGTCTTCTTGACACACACGTCGCCAGCGTTGTCGCTGAAAGAAAAAGACACACACACTGAAGCCACGCACGGACGGTTTGGCTCGTGCCCCAGTCTGCTTTTCTAAGTGCCACTTGAGATGTGTGTGGAGAGCGTAGGATGAATGCTTGAGACGCTGGAGGAGGAGGCGGAGGAAAGACAAAAAGACACAGGAAGTGATGGTGCTAAACGACATGGAATCAGTTAGTCAAGAGGGCGTGCTGGTGCCCCCCACCATTTCCCACCCCCCAAACACACACTCTTCATCTAAAAGCTTGTGTGTCATCTTTTTATTTGTCTGAGAGCATTTCCATGTATGCGGTAATTGACGTTAAATCGATGACAATTTGTAATTCACAATCACAAGGACCTATCACTTTTTTATGGAGCCTCCACCCTCGCTCATCAATATTACATCAGGACCTTGACGCTCATGGGGAGCTTAGAAAATGGCTGAGGGGAGAGAATATGGCTTTAGTCCAGTGTTTGTGTAAGTGTATGTATGTGCTTGTGCGGGTGGAGGAGGGCATCTGCTGAGGTTGTAGAAAGCGTCGCTTGCAGCATACACAAATGTGCAAACGCGTACCTGACCCCACGTGTGGATATACGCCCTGCATGTGTGTGTGTTGTGCCTTTGTGATGTGTTTATGTGTGTGGGCTTGCCAGCTGAGTGACAGCCTAGTATTGATCTATGGGAGGCCCCGTGTCATTAGACCCAGTATGGACCAGCAGGCACACGTGGAGGTCAGGGCACAGAGTTTGTGCATGTGCATGTGCATGTGATGTGATGTGTGTGTGTGTGTGTGTGTGTGTGTGTGTGTGTGTGTGTGTGTGTGTGTGTGTGTGTGTGTGTGTGTGCATGCGTGCGTGTGTGTGTGTGTGGAGGAAGAATGGGGGACCAAGTGTTCAGTAGTGACAGGCTCAAGCATGTGAAAGAAAATCAATCGTGTCATAAGAGGAAGGTTTCCTCCAGCCTTCTTCTCGCCCTTTCTTTTTCTTTGGCCGTTTTAGAGAATCTCTGCAGGCACTTCACTTGAGATTTTCACCTCCCTCTTCTTCTTTGTGGTGGACCAAAACTGCCAGAATAAATAAATAAAAAACAAATATAAATGGAAATAAAAACAACTATATATATACCTAAAAAATAAATTAAAGTAAAAATAAATATATAAATAGAATTAATAATTTTTATTTTTTATTTTATTATTATTTTATATATATTTATTTTTTGAGTCTCGTTTTTATTTTTGTATTTTTTTATTTATGTATTATTTTTTTATTTATTTATGGATATGTACATATGTTTTGCTGTTTTTATTTCCATTTATATTTATTTTTTAATTTAATAAAAAATAAAATAAAAATGTTTCCGTTTTTATTTTCACTTTTATTCATTTATTTATTTCTTTAGTCATTTATTTATGTTTAATTATGGCAGTTTTGGTCCTCCATACTTCTCTAGCTGTCCTTTAAAAAAAAAAAAAAGTGCTTCTAGGATAGACGCACGCACACACAATGTGGGACTCGGCGTCAGAACAAAGGTTGCATGTGTGATGTGTGGATCAATGGGTGAGGTTATCCTGGCGAAGGCGGCCATTAGTGACAGAAGTGATCCTGGATCATCCCTCATTAACTTAAAGGGCAGTGAGGATGTTTGTCCAGATAAAAGAAAATGACCCCAAACCAGGGCCAATTAACTGAGAGGAATTGACGGCACAAGTTGCTTTGTTTATCCAAAGTTTCAATCCAAAAGTAGCTGATTAGAGTTTTATTGTGAATCCAAGCTGTCCTTCAGTTATTTATTATGAAGGATGAGCGCGCGCACACACACACATATGAACACACAAATGCACGCAGGGCAAGCATCCACCTGTTCTCCTCTCTCGCCTGAGGGCACTAGTATGGTGGATAACAGTTTGAGGGAGCCGCCTGCAAAACACTAATCAGACCTAACACTGCCTAATTAGCACAGAGTCCACTGATTGGCTTACAGCAATAATTAACACAGGTGAGAATAATTAGCTCCCCATAGACCTGTGTGTGTGTGCGCGCGCTTGCGCGCGAGTGTGTAAGATGTTATTATGCAGCCCGGGTCCCCAGTGAGACTTGGCAGGCAGAGCGAAGAATCAAACTCATTACGGAAACCAGGCCAACCTGTGTTAGGTGCGCCGCTTTCCCACACCCTGAGAATTAGCCACAGCGAGATCCACCTGCCGCGCGCTTGTCCCCCCCTTCGCCTTTCTTGCTTACTTTGTCGGTTTTCCGCCTCACCCCTTTCTCTTAAGCCCCCCTCCGTCAATGATGACTGAAGGTGCGTTTGAGGGATTTCACCGCGAGGTGAACCTGCTAAGATGAGATGAAACAAGCATGGGGCATCTTTCTATCATATTCCGTCTTGCTGCTGGTGCGCTTCTCGCTTTTATCCACTTTTAGCCACTTCCTCTCCTTATAAAAAAAAAAAACTCTTTACAGTGGCGATATAGCCTGCAAGCCGTGCTCTTCCTCTCTATAAAACTACAGAAGACATTACTTACATGCTGGCTGTATATAGGAGGCACAGCCACCATGAGAGAACGTAGGAAATAATGAGAAAGACGGAGATGGACAGACGAAGGAAAGAAATATGGAGAGTGTTTTTGCAGAAAGTCTGGCCGTCGTTCATCAGTCTGTGTAGCAGCATGGTGTCTTCCTATTTTTACCAAAGTGCTGCTTCTTTGATCACAGCAACATCACACAGCGGAAGACATGCACGCAGACAACGAGAAGTTTCTTTTTTTTTTTTAATCGAAGCACAATTGACGGCTTGTCACTTTTAGCTCCAAGGCACCGACGTTGCAGAGTAGTTAGTGATGTATCTCAGAAGGAGATGGTGGAAAGCAACACCCACACACTCACACACACACACACCTTCAAGAGCTTGGCATGCTAAATAAATAACAAGCGACGATGTAAATTGGTGTTTTCCTGGAGTGTGTGGTTGCTTCTGGGATGTATTTTTCATGTCAAAACATTTTACAGTGGTTTAGGAGTACATGGTTAATAAATGTAACCCTGCCCCCAGCATCCCTGGAACCATGTGCATAAATACACACACCGATGTAGGGTGATATTCATTGGACCAAAGAGCTACTGCCTGAGTCAATGTGAGAAACAATCCATCTCTCTGAAGATATTAGGCTTCTCCACCATTAGTGTTCACAACAGTGATCATTACTTTATAGACATATCATCGGGATTAGGAGAGTTACTTTAAAAATGTACCCCAATGCAGTTGCTACCTGTTAAAAAAAAGAAAAAAAAGTACTTAGGCTATAATGTAATACAGGTAGCATAATATTAAACTACTGCAACTAGATCACTTTTAATTAGTTTTGGATAAATCCAATGCTAAATATGCCAATGAAGACAAACAAAATTAATCATACTGATCTTTTCTGTCTCCTAAATGTTAAATAATATGCATGATGTCGGAATGAAGGAAGAAATCAGAGCTCCAAAACACAAGAACTGTGAGACACACGTGCAAACCCCTTGTGTGCTAACTGCTTGTTCACTGTGCTGTAACTAGATAGATAGATAGATAGATAGATAGATAGATAGATAGATAGATAGATAGATAGATAGATAGATAGATAGATAGATAGATAGATAGATAGATAGATAGATAGATAGATAGATAGATAGGTTTGTGGGGTGTAACGGTAACAGCTCGCACTTTTTTTGTAAATGTTATTTAAGATAAATGAGCCATTCAGTCAGTATCTTTTAAAAAGTGAATAGCAGCTACCACTTTTCCTTTCCTTTGTGTTGATTTTAAATTGGTTGCATTTGGAGGGCAAAACACAGCACAACCACTTACTCTCCGCTCCTCCCATTCGCTCACAATAGCAGGATACAACAGCGTGAGTGGAGCACTTGTTGCACTGCTAACAATGTTGCTCCTATCTTTTGAAATTTGTGGAGGGTTTAATTAAGCAACAGGATTTTCTCTGTATGTCTGTGTAGAAATTGTAATCCTGCAAAATAATTCAAATTTTGATATAACGAAATGCATTTAATTTTTCCTGTATCCTGATATAACACCATGTATTCCATTTCTACCCAAGCCTCCATATAATCATTGTTGGCCAATGCTCTGCACTGTTTATCAAGCAAATGCCTTACATCATCTTCCTAAATGATCTTTCAAAGCCATGTGCAATACAATACTTAAATACAGTTCTTGCATCTTCTGTATCTGCATCTTCTGTTTCTGGCATCAGTCGACTCACACAGGTCTTGAGCAAAATCTGGGTATTCCAAAATCTATTCTGAAAACACCCCATCTGAAAACAACCTGAAAATTAACACTGACTCTATCTTTGTAATTGCGCGACCACTTTCGAGAATGTTTCGGTAACGTCACAACATTGAACGAACCCTGACGTGAAACAAACATTTGTTAGCGTCGTAAACGTTCGCCCCTCGGTGGGATCTCTTGCTTGTTAGTCTCAGTTTACTGTCAAACTGACATAAAGCAAAAATTAATTCAACATTGTGTACTCAAACACCAAATTGTCCAACAAAACATTAACAAAAGTCTGCTAGCTTAGTGCTAACATATAATGTGAAACACCAAATTTGGGCTAACAGAAATTAGCAGATGTAATGTGTGATGTAAAAAAAGAAAAAGCAACTTTAACACACACGAACATCGTACATTTAAACACCAGAATGTCCAACAAAACATATTGACAAAAGTCTACTAGCTTAATGCTAACATATAACATAAACGGAACACTAAATACGGGCTAACCGAAATTAGAAGAGATGAGACGTGTGATGTAAAAAAACTGATTCTTCAACACATACGAAGAATTAATCATTGTATATTTAAACACCAGACTGTTCAACCAAATGATTCAGAACATTACTTATGCGCATATATATTTTCTCTGCTTAGGAGGGAATCTTCTCAGTTTTTCATCTCTTTTCTTAATTACAGTTTACAATTACAATTACACTGCATCCACATTCAGTAGAGCTCGGTGTCGCCCAGCATGTTGTGTCACGAAATTAAATTAGAGACTATTTACATGCTGTGGTAGGTGCTGCTCTTTTGGTTAGCCTTAGAGTTGAGACGTTCAGCCAGGCTAAGCTGTCAACGCTTTCATGTTCATGTGTGAATAACTTTTCAAAATAGTCAACTGCGACCCCCCCCCCCCCCAAAAAAAAAAAAATGATTGCCTACATCGCACTCGGTGGCGGTTGTCCCTGGCTTGCTGTGTTACATACTGTACTTTCAGATGTTTGCATGAGCGGAATGGATGTACTGACGAGCAGCTTAAAGCTGTATAAGAGCTGTTAAAGTGGTGTTTATAGGAGACATTTGCATAGTGTTCATTGCTCATTCTGCCTGCTGCCTCCCCCATCACACACACACCTACATGTGCGCGCACACACACGCACACACACACTGCACTTTTCCCTCTTGAATACTTTCCACATGCCTTCCTGACTAAAGAAAAATGAAAGAAGCTTGATTGAGGCAAAACAAGGAAGGTTGTTTTTTTCATATTTCCTGTTTCAATAATTAATATGCATGAGTTTTATGGCCGCTTAAGATGCGATCAATTATTCATTAACAGCATGTTAATTGCATCCACAGTCGTGAATATTTAACCAAACGCTAAATCAATGGGGTCGAATGAGCAGCAATATGGACATTTTATAAGCTTTGCCAAAATTAGGTTGGGCTTTAATGAAAACCGCAGACAACAGATTGTGAAGAAATAAAAAAATAATGAAAAAGGAAATTGAAGGAACTTGAGGAGGAGAAGCTTCTCTTTCCAAAGATATACTACGAATAAATGTGAGCTTGTATCAGTCTTTGATTCTTCGCCTTTTCTTTACCGTTGTCTTTTTTTTCTCATTTCTTCCTATTTTAAATGGACAGGATGTAATCTCTTCATCTCTGTCCACTGCAGCCCGCCTTTTTTTTTTTTACTCAAAGACTCCAGACTCCTTTGTCCTGGATCTGCGTGTGGACTTTGTATGCATAAATGTGTGTGCGTGTGTGTGTGTGTGTGTGTGTGTGCGTGTGTGTGTGTGTGTGTGTGTGTGTGTGTGTGTGTGTGTGTGTGTGACAGTGGCGTCTGGACGGTGACATTTCTCTGCTTGGATAACCATCGAGCCCCCTGTCCCCCAGTCCGTCCAGCCATGACGCAGGGTAATGTCACCTGTCAGTCTTGAACTCCCGCTTACAACCGCTGTCTGCCACCCTCTCACCCCCCCCCCCCCCCAACTCCCTACGCCATCAAAACCACTGGAACACCCTTTCACCCTGACCCGCCAGCTCCTAACCCCATAGACAAAGCCTTCAAGCCTCCATCCTATTACTTTTGTCTTCCTCTCTCATTGCTTATATGACTTCATAGCCGCCTGCTCTTTTCGCTGGCGTATGTGGAAATGGCAGCCCCGCCTCCTATTACCCCTTACATTTGCCCCAGGGCCTTCTGAATACTTCTCGTGAATGGCAAAGTCAGGGGTGGGAAGTTAACTTTTTACTTGGACCCTGGTGCGTCGGGCGCCTGTTTCCAATTACATTCTCGGCACAGGCGGGGTGGAGGTTTATGCGTTATATGGGAATGTAATTGACTATAACTGCTCTCTTAACATTAACCAGGTGTACTTGCTGAGTGTGTGAGATTAGGCCTTGGGTCTTGGCCTGCTCTAGTGTGTCTTGACTGTCTGAGTGTGTTGTTGTTGATGTATTTATATTGTGCCTTGACCAATAAATACGGCAATTCTACAATGCCGTTGTGTTTTATGTGCCCTTTTATCTATCTATCTATCTATCTATCTATCTATCTATCTATCTATCTATCTATCTATCTATCTATCTATCTAACTAGCTTTTGCTAATTCCAAACATCCGGGCATTTCTGATACTTTCCCAATGTAATGTAAATGCTTCCTTTATACGGTGAAAACAAACGATATATTGTATTGCTTTAGCTTGTGATACAAACCACACCGATTGTTATAGTAGCCAAAATATATCGAATAACATTTTGAAGAATAAAAAAAATCCCCACAAATTACATTAAAACCATCCAAAGTCCAATGCTTTTCATTGAGCGGGGAGATTCCTTTAACTAAATTTACCGCCATTTTGACTTGTGACATCATTACGGAATTGTCAGTATCTTTATATTGTGCCTCAGCGGGCTCCAGGTGGCGGAAGTGGAACCGTCACTTCCCAACAATGCAGATTGTCGTGGGTTCACTTCCCCGCCTGGGAGACCATGTTTGTATGTGTGCGTGTTTGAGTGAGTGCAAAATAATGACCAATAAATACGCCATTTCTGCAGTGTTGTTATGTTTTAAGTGTCCTATTGTGTCTGCCTGTGTGTGGATGTTTGAAAAAGAGGGAAAGTAATGGAAGCCGGCATCGGATTCAAACTGCTTCAAGAGGGTGCCTGACTTTACAAGGACAAAGTCAAAATGGTCCCTTCCGCAGGACTGACACTGTGATTTGTATGTATGGCGCTGTGCAGCCTGCGGGGCACAAGCCCAGCGGCTGTCGCAGATGCAGGGAGCAGTCCACGGGCAGGGGTGATGGCGGAGGTGAACCGAGGCAGTGTGAGTGCGTGGGCGCGAAAAGAGGCAGTTGTGTGGCGGGGAAAACCAAGCCTCAACTGACTGTCAATCAAGCGCCGGCCGCAGCCTGTCACTCTTGGATAGAGCTCGTCCGGTGGGGCCCGGGACTCCCTGGGACCCCGAAAAGAAGAAGGGGGAGGTGACTGCCTGTCTGTCTCAGAGACTTGATTTGATATTTGATAGCGAGCATGTGGCATTTGAATGCAAATCTATTTTGATCGTCCCACTGTCTGATAGGGTTAAGAGGAACCTATTGGGGATGTGCATGCATGTATGCATGTGTGTCAAGGGGCTTTCTGTGCGGCGGCACGCACACACAGAAAATGGGGAATTATTCAGATGCATTATATTACTCGCCGATTCAATTGCATCAGGCACTTTTGCTCTGGAAGCAATATGACGGCAGCTCCCTCATAAAACATAAAACAATAACTTAGAGGCTACAAATATGTTTAGCGTGGTGATCTTTGACTCTTTGCGGGTGAAGTTGGATGGTAGCTATCCTGCAAAAACATTACAATATGCATACATTTTGTATGTATGTTTGGATGCATGAGCCAGCGCTGGGTAATTATTTTTGCCTTTTTGCGGGCTCTTTTTAAAAGCAAGCATGCCAAGTAGGTAGACAGACGGATGGATAGACAGACTGATAAAGCCGCTAGTATTGCTGTATGGAAATGTGAGGCTCACTTCCCTCCCAATTAGAGCAGTGATTTCTGAAATGCCATAATACCCATTAATTAGCCGGCTGCTATTTTCTCAGTGATTTGACTAATTAGTCTGCGAGGCGCTACACTATCTGGACCATTATTATTGGGTTGAAGCCATGCAAATACGCTCACTCGTGTTCAAATTGATGCGCAAACACTCGTGCGCTCACACTGGCTGTATATGCCTTTGCAACAATTGCCCACAGTTGAGTGACCCTATTTTAAGTGACACCATTACGCGCTTCAGCACATATCGCACAGCATGAGAGGGTTAATGGTGAAGAAGGGGATGGTTATGAACAGTTACAAAGCGGTGGCCCTCTTTATTCTCCTCATAACATCTTAATGTATGTGATATACTAATGAAAGTGAGCAAACAGCAGCGCTGGCCTGTGGCCTCCTCCGGGTAGCCTTTAAACACTTTGTAATGACGCTGCAAGTGTGTGTGCACTGGCCCCTGTGTGACAGTCCATCAGGCTCTCCCACTGGACAGACAGGCCACTGACACAGCGCCACCAGGCCGCTAAACCTTTTTCAATCACCCCCACTCCCACTTTGCCCCCTCTGTCAGGTGCCAGATTGATCTGTTGTTGCTCCACAGGCACAAAGGTACGGAAGAGGATTCTGACTTTAAAGTGAGAATTCTCACTTTAATCTCAGAATTCTCACTTTAAAGTGAGAATTCCGAGAATAAAGTTAAAATCCTGCCAAACTTTTTTTTTCTCTCTCTTCACTGGCCCTATTCCTCTTCCTTATAAAGGGGTGGGGGGGCTCCATGTGTGACACGCACCATCTTAAGTTTATTAATCATTGTCATCTATAATGCACTTGCAGCCCCACTGTTGGTCGGCGTGCAGCTTGTGTGTTTGCATGTGCAAGTATGAGCTCACACTCCTCGCCGCCCCGTGAACTTCATAAGTGTCCCATCACCACTTTAATCAAATTACTCGTGAACCAAAATTGACAGTTTTCATTAATTATAAAGGATTATTCTAATTGCGATTCAAATTTATTCATTTAGAACAGACGGCATTCAGTAATGTTTCAGGAAATTTGCATATTAAATGGAGAGGGGAGGCCATTAACTATGCTAATATATGCATGATTCCTTATTTTGTGATTGGTGGGCCATATGTAGCAAGCTGGGGGAGTGCAGGTGAGGAATCTAGAAGGAGCTGTAATATGTTTGATAAACATAGAGGGACGCAAGGCCAAAACACACACACACACGCACACACAAGTCTGTCTTTGCATCCTCACGTTCATATTTCTCACTCTCTCTTTTCATATTCCTCCCTCAAGACCCATTGGAGGAGCAACTTTTCACCCAAGAACAAACATGGCACACTAATTAAGTTTCAGATTTCTGATCCTTCTGCATTTAGAAACATAACCTTGAGCCCATGTGCACTCACACTTGTAGTTATGATTTAATACGCTGCTTAAATGGAACAAAAAGAAAGAACTTTTGCAAGCACTACATCCATCCCCACAATGTATGGAGCTGGTCCCGGGTTGACACAATGTTCTTTATCAAGCTATATTTAGCCCATGCATTATGCATTGAGTTTAACATGTAGTTAAATCAACACTTTTCAATATGAATACGCTCTTCACCCAAGTTAGAGGAGGGAACATTAAGGTTGAATGAGCGGCGAGCTTCACGGGCGGGCGCAAACAAACGCTCACGCGCGGTCACACACACACATCGGGGCTGTGCGGCGTCTACCCTAGCCGACGACAGGGCCATTATTCACCGGTCAGTCCCACGAGTGCAGCGTTTGGGTTGGACAGGGTAGCAGAGCGTCGCAGCTTGGCAGGACGGCGCTGAGGTGAGAAGGACCAGGACCCTTCATTACTCCTCTGATCCGGAGGCCGGCAGCCCCCTCACGCGCTCTCGCTGCCTCTGTGTGTGTCAGCCTGGCGCGCTGGGTCTCTGTCTTCATCAGATTAATGGGCCAGGCCCGACAGAGGAAGTGTTTCAATCAGCACCGCCTGCCAAGCTTGTCCATCACTCAGACAGCCACTTATTCCTCATGGCGGAGGAAAGCACATACCCTTCCATGTTTGATGTTTATTTGGCTGCCTTTTACCCCTCAATGTGCCACAGAGTAAAAACCGGGTCATCAGTAGCAATGTTACCGAGCTACAAGTTGTTGAACCCGGCGCCGACAAGCTGGACACGTTTCACCGCCTGTCTTTCAACGCTCTCAGTTGAATTTTGAATGATCCTTTTCAGATGAAATGGATGAAACACAATTTGTTAAGTGTCTCTGGGACTTCTGTCCCCAAGCTAGGACTGCAACTCCGACTCGGTGGAAGGCAACCGACTATTTCTCCCAAGTGGGGCTTCTCCCCGAGCGGCATGCGTCGGCGCTGTGCGGATTCCCCCGACCTAGCGTCTCCCTTCTCCAGGGTCCATTTGTTCTGAGAAATATTTAACGACGGGGCAAATTCGGCTGACATGACATGCACAGACAAGGCGGCAGATACGGAGGAGCAGGAGGATGGGGCCATGCAGCGACCAAGCTGGGAATGAATTTTTCAGCGTAGTGAGATGTTCGATTTGAATAAATCATGACACTTAAGATAGACATGAGGGCAATATAGAGGTGCACAACACGACTTTGAGGAGTTGCACTGAAGACATTACATCTATCTATCTATCTATCTATCTATCTATCTATCTATCTATCTATCTATCTATCTATCTATCTATCTATCTATCTATCTATCTATCTATCTAACTATCTATCCCTGTAAACTGGGCCACTGCAGTTGTGTTAGTGTCCGAGGCCCAGGGCCAGACCCAGAGACAGACCTGGTTCTGGATTATTAATGTCCCTCCTGTGGAGCCAGGCCCCTCCCCCACCCAGTGGCCCCCTACACCCCTAGGGTCAGCCTCCATGGCTCCTGGTGCAGGACTCCCCTCATAAATCTCCCTAAATTAGTGCGCGTGTGTGTTTATGTGTGTGTGCGCTTCCAGGCTTAAATATGTACCGCAGGAAGGCAGACAGGTCACCAGGAAAACAAGGCAGGCAGGCAAGCAGGCTCACGGTTGAAGTGTCAGTGATGCATGGCGGAAGGAGGAAAGTGGAGAGTTGCAGAGCCAAGAAAGAATATGAGAAATGACACACGAGGGTAGGGGAAGAAAATGCAGAAAACAGAGGAAGGACATTCTCTATGACACGTTCCTCCCCCCGATCTGGCGCTACATTGTACTTACAAATATTTACACTTAATTTGAGGCGCCAGTGACTTCATTAGGATGGATTTCCGGAACAAATCGTATTGCTTAATTGCTGGGGAGGAGGATGTCCCATTCCTCTACCTGCCTAGATTAGTTCAACATGTCCCACGGTGGTTAACAGGCGCGAGGAAGTGCTGTTGTGTCACTTAGTTAACCTTCGAGATGAATGGCTCCCCTCCGGAGCACACTGAATTACACACCTCATGAAGCATATTAGGGGCCTGATACAGAGCTTTTCTTGTGGAGATGATGTGTTTGGCAGAAATGGATGGAGAGAGGCGGAGAAGGCTGAGTTATGGCATCACTATTCTTGCAGTGTGTGTCAGCACTGTAAGAAAACTGACAGCAGAGAGAGAGAGAGAGAGAGAGAGCAAATAATAATAAAGAAATGTGACACAAAGATGTGCAACACAATGAGAACAAGAGAGAAGATGAATCAACTGGAACTACTGAGGTAGATAAAACCGCAATGTTGTAAAGTTCCCCCCCGTGTTAAATTTGACAAGGAAGTATACTGTTCTCCTCATTTGTGACTAATGTAGGAAAATTATTAGAGAATTTAACACAATGGTCCCTTTGAGGCTTGCTTGCTGTTGGCTAATCACATAGACATTCTGTATCTCCATCAGAGTAATAATATTTAGATGCTACGGGGATTACTTAAAAGTTGTGTTATAATTGCTTTCCTTGTTTTGTTTTTATGGGCAGTGGGTGATTTTGTGTTTAATTGCTCCGGAGTGACAAATAATGCAAGCTCATGATGAAAGTGTGAGATCATTAAATTACTACAGCATTACACTTCCACTGCGTCTGTAATTCACCCGTTTGCGCTGCTACACATTTTTGCCATGTGCCGTCAAGAGGCCAAGCAGTAATTTACACAAATTCACTTCCACAGCCATTTCTGGATTTAGGAGTTGTAGGGGAGGAGGAGGGGCGGGGGTGGGGGTAATTATGGGAGACTACAATGGTTTTATTTCATTTAATCCAGCCCGTGAAGCAATTTGCAGTGGTAATATTTGTAGCAGTGGAGTCCGCGCAGTTAAAGCAGCGTGAATCCTGTAAGAGTGCTAAGCGCAAACACAAGGTATTTGGAAGAGGTGGGAAAAACAAGCATCACAGGGGTCACAATTAGGTGCAGATGCAAAAATGTGCCTAGGGAATGTATGGGAATATTGTTCATTTTGAGGCTTTCAAACAGTATTCGCCCAGAAAATCTCAAAATGTCTATCTTGTGTTGCTGAATAATACAAACTGACAATTAAACATATCTCAATTATGAATTGCAATTCACACAAATTAAAATTAAAGTCACAAAATGAAACAGTTAAACACAATACAATGCAGAGGTCATTTCCAAAAGGAAATAATTGACATAAATCTGTTTCTAGGTAAAACTATCATCATCTTCATAACCTTTGTTAAATGTATAGAGTGGAGTTGCTTGCTTTGAATGTGAGTCCGTGCACAAAAGGTCCTGTGTGCAGTTAACTCATCTTTATTTTCTCTTTGCATCTCTTATTATGGCTTATTTTGGCAGCCACAGGTTTTTACTTGCATTGAGTGAGTGTTGAATTGTATTGGCTCTCACTAGATTAAAGGGGAAGTCAACCATAAACATTTTTTGACAATAATATGTTATATGTGACCTCACTAGACTAAACATGACATTCTGATTAATTTTTTACATTTGTGGAATATGAATTATGAAGCAAAATCTAGCCACGTTTATCCATCTCAAGGGTCTGCCATTTTGATGACACCAATATTGCTCAGGGCTCAGGTAACAACCAATCACAGCTCTCCTGTTTTCTGAAGCTGAGCTGTGATTGGTTGTTACCTGAAACCTGAGCAACATTGATGTCACAACCAATCACAGCTCAGCTTCAAAAAACAGGTGAGCTGTAATTGGATGTTACCTGAGCCCTGAGCAACATTGATGTCATCTTCAGTGGCAAAATGGCCGCCCCCTGTGATGGAGAAAGATGGCTGGATTTTGCTGCTTAACTCATATTCCACTGAGTCAATGTCTATATATACCATATTTAGACTAGTGGGGCTGCATATTGCATATTATTGTCAAAAAATAATAATAATAATTTGGGTTGACTTGGGTTGAACATGTTTCCATTGTACTTGGACAATCCAGCAACATCAACAACCCATTTTCCTTTTCTTTTTTCATTCATTAAATCCACACAAGGAGGAGACCAACAAATCGAGATCAGTAAATAATCTTTAGAGGTTAGAAATATGATGAAATAAAGTCCAAATTATAGGCTATCATCAGCATTCTGTCCATATTTACTGGTCATCTGTCAATCAGATTATCCATAAATCCTTGCAGTAATCTCTTTGCTATTGCCTATCAACATGCAATTGCCCTTTATCCCCGCCGTCCACACCCACTTGCTATGTCGATCCATGTACTGTAAATGTGCGCAGCACTGATTCCAGTCCCCCGACACCCGCGGTGATGAGATAGAGCAGCGAGGAATCAACATGCTGCAGTTTTGTAATGTTTCCGTGCCACTGATTCCAGACACCTTAAGTCATGTAAATAATGAATCAGATGATCCATGCGTGGGACACGCTGGCATATGGCACGGAGCGTCTAAGGTGATATCTTGTACCATCTCGCTTTTCTTTCCCCACTGCCTAAACTTGATATTTAACCTCCTGATTTAGTCACCTCTGACTGCAGTGACCTTAGCTTTCCTACTTTCACTTATGCATCATTCCGCGATCATAAACGCCTCCGAGGAGAAAAAGGAGGACACTTGGGGAAAGATCGGAGTCAATGAATTAAACAGGAGGTGCCGATAGGAAGGTGGAGGATGTAGTCCTCAGCTGTCTGTGAAGATGCCCTTTGACCCCTCGTGGATAAGGAAGTTAGGAGACCATCAGCCTGTGGGCTTCAACAGCCACTGTAAAAAAAAAAAAAAAAAAAAGAGAGAAAAAACTCCATCTCTCAGCTTCATGAATTATTGAGCTATTGGTCCACAGCTTCTAAAATATACAGGAGGGTGGTCTGTCTCTCCTTTCGGATTTCACATACCCTGTACTTCGTCCTTTTTTTCACCATTGGTTTCTTCTTCCACCCCTTTTTCTTTCAGATTTAGTGAATCTTCTTTGCACCAACAAGATTGTAAATCAAAACACAAACAAAGCAGGAGGGGAAAGAAGAAGGCAGCGCCAAAAGACACTTTGTTATTCAGATCATAAGACGCTTTTTTTCTTCTTTGCTTAAGGAACAGCATCTACCACTAACCAGCTGTCATGCATTTAAAAGTTGTCAGGGATAAATTAGCAAGTTCTTCAGTTACATCAGATGCATGTAACGCACAGAGCAGAAGGGCAGCCCTTAAAATGAGACGGAACCCTGCTCTGTCCATTTATCTTGGTCTGTTTCTTGTTTTTCCCCCCTGTGCTGTATCTCACTTGACATGCTGCTATATGTGCGTGTGACACGTTTGCCAGTGCATGATTATATATCTGAGGCAAGTTGGCTGCAAACGCGCTGCCCAGTGCAGAATCCCAGCCGTAATAAATGAACAGAGGGGAGAAAATAAGACATAAGAAAGAAAAGCTGAGCAAAGGAGCGATTCTCTCTCGAGCTGGTGGAGATCTGTATTGTAAGCACTTTCGGCTGTCAGCACTTCTTTGAGCTACCTCAAAGGGAGGATGAGGAGGGGCGCGATCAGGAAATGTAGCGTTTCTTCAAAAAAAAAAATCCCCTTTTTTGAGGGTTCCTGTTTATTTGTTCACGGTGCTGTTTATATTAGTCGTTCATTTGATAGTGTGATTTATTTGTCAGGTGGACAGACAATGCAGCAGCGTGAAGCGAGGAGAGATTTACTGTAGTATCTGTGAAGGAAGAAGTTGTCAGGCTTCAAGCAATAGTGAGGAGGTGGGTGGGGGTGTGTATGTGTGTGTTAGGGAATAAATTGCCAGCCATCCTCTTTCTGCTTTTCAGGCCTCCGGTGCCCCCCCGCACACATACACACCCTCCTTTACTACTCCGACCCACCCTACTCCTTCCTCCCTCCCTCATTAAGTATTGATGTGGGTAGCCATACTTGCCATCTCAGCCTATTAATAATGCATGGCAGGTGCTGTTGATGTGGTCTCTCACACTGAGATTGAGAGCGGCAGGAATGGCAACACTGAGCTGCAGAGTAGCTACAGTACAACCTCCGTCACTGGGCTCTGCTATGGGGAGGGCGAGCAGGGGGGCCTGCGTCTGCCCATTTGAGTTTATGGCAAGCTGTGACAGCCGCCCCAAGATGGATATACAAGGTAGCATCTTACTCAATATCCCCGAGCAGTTTTTACATCCAAAACTGCCTTTTGTCATAAAGAACTGATGGATGAGGCTGCGGCATGCCGTGCGTGAGCGCTGTCTGCCACTGCCGCTGCTTTATTTTGTTTTCTTCCCGTTTTATGTTTTCAGCACAGACACAATAGTTTCACTGACAGACAGGTGCTCTTTTTTAATCTCAACAACTAATTTCTTCCATCTTTTTTTTGTTTCTATGTGTGTACGTGTAGGTTCTTCCTCAAGTTCTTCTTGAAATGCAACCAGAACTGTCTGAAGAATGCTGGCAACCCTCGAGACATGAGACGTTTTCAGGTGCCTAGAAATGGACTGCATGAGCTTAGCTGCAAATCAAAAGAAATGATACTGGAAGTATTAGTGTGCTAATATCATACCAATCAATCCGCTCACAAACATCAGCTATAGTAGTCTGTGAGTCAACAAGATGAATGAATGTGATCATCATGATGCACTTGACTGCTATCAGCTCTGCAGTCAGTTGTTTTGATTTCCCTGCCACTTCCCTGTCACTACTCTGCATGTGCAGACAATGTTCTTTACAATTAGAAATCTCAAAACACTCAGCGCAGCAAGCACCCACGCAACAGTGCTTGAATACATTCACCACTGCTTAGTGCCAAATTTGCTATTGGTTACAAAAGTTTTAACAACTTAGGCGAATGTCCAAAATGCATCAGACAGGCCTATGCTGTGTAACTGTATCAAGAAGTATAAGTATAATACATGATTTAAACATTTAAACAATTTAAACATGATAAAAATGTGAGCGGTGAAAACTCCCTTTTTAAGAAGAATCGAGAAAGGCAACTGTTTAATAGGCCTTTAAATGATCACCCAGATTGGTTTTAATGATCTCAGAGGTTATGTACTGTATTGATTGGCTACCCCCCATCCCCCCCGCCCCTTTTGTTAATAGAATTATGCAAAAATGCTTAATGACTCAACTAATCTCCACACACTTAAGGGCCAATAAAATGCATTTTGTTTCAGATTGGGATAAAAGTTTGGATTTAGTCAATTTATACATTTTTGGGTGCTTTTTATTATTATTATTTATCTTGATTTTCAGTTGAATAATGTTTGAAGTGATGATAAGATTCAGGCATTTGCAGGAGATGAATTTATATGAAGGTGTAAAGTTTGGTTCTAATTCAAATTAGGATTGTTCATCTTTCAATGTTTTCTAGCAAGTTATGTTACATTCAGACTGACAAATGAACTACTTTTTAAAAAACTATTATTATGGCGGTCTGAATGGATCAATTCAGATTTTTTCAAATCCAACCTGGGTCACTTTCAAATGTGGTCCTTAAAGTAGATCAGATACGTATCAGATTTTTTACAATGTGACCTGTCCGAACGGCTAGGTTGCATCTATTGCTGTCCGCTCACACATGTGAGGTTATCTCGAATGTTTCAGAAAGCGTCATTTTAACCTGAATATTGACTGACTGTTAACGTGTTCATTGACGTCTTCTCTTCTGCCCATGCGGGACATATACGTCTCCAAAGTGCACTTTGGACATAGGCTATTTGATTCTGATACCAGACAGACTATAGTTGCAATTCACTTAACTCATTTGCTCCCAAAAACATCTAAAAACGTTCTATTTGAAATACTGTCATGGTCCAAAAAACTTATTCATACGGTTTTCTTTTAATGTTTATTTTTATTTTTATGCAAAAGGATACAGAAGGCTTTGATGCAGCCTCTGACCTGAAGAGGTCGCTTAAAGCAATGGTAGTTTTTACAAAAAACGGCCAGCAGGTGGCAGGAGAGTATAAGAGATAAACCAGGGCCAGTGTTTTGAAGAGTTTTGCGAATAATGATGAAACTTAGCTATATTCTAATGCTAATAAAAAGAGATACAAATATACTTTTTTTCTGGTGAAAGAACAGACTCTAATCTTTATTTTGGTAGGTTTCATGTTTTTATTGCAATAGAACACAATATTCTGTGGGCCTTACATAATCAGTCACAATCCAGTAACACAGCCTGGAGCAAAGGGGGTTGCTTCAGTGAAAATGGCTAATGTGAACAATTATGGTTACACCAAAAAAACGGATTTCACCCAAAAAATCCAAATTGAGCATAAAGACCTGCAGTCTGAACGTAGCTTAGTTTTATGTTCCTTTCGTCTCTTCCCCATTTCAATTGATTCCATTCTGCTTTCTCCGTCTCAGGTGGTTGTGTCAACTACGGTGAGTGTGGAGGGTCATGTGTTGGCCGTGTCCGACAACATGTTCGTGCACAACAACTCCAAACACGGGCGCAGAGCTCGAAGACTGGACCCGTCGGAAGGCACGCAGTCCTACCTGGAACACGGTATTAGAAGCAGCGACATAACATGAGACTTCTTTGTCTACCTTCCCACTGATACTCCTCATCCCCCCCCTTGCTGTCTGTCTCCGAGCTCTTCCTCCCATCTTCCTTGTTACCCGTGTTTCTCACTTTTCGTCTCTTGTAGCGTTTCCAAATTGTGCTAAGAGAGGAGAAAGTGGTAGCTAGTGAGTCTCTTGTATGTCCCTGGTGGCTTGCTCCCCTCAGGTCTCTGCCTTTAGGCCTTCTAGTCTGTCTGGCATAAGCACTACGTGTCTTATGAGGTCTGTTCTGCTTAAAGCCAACACTGGCTTTATTTCCTCGGAGACCCGCTTTTATCCCGCAGCCCTCCATCACTCCCCATCCCTCAGGTTTTTAAACACACCCATGCACATTGCACTTGCACAGTCAGACCAAAACCTTTAATACTTCATAATGACATGTGCACATGATTTAGGGAGCATGGACTGATTCCCAAATCTCTAATCCAGTTATTTTCTCATTTCTATTTCCTAGAGATTGAATAAGAGAAACATATTTATTTTTCTCTTTTAGGAAAGTCAACCTCGGGGATGATAATGACAAAAACTAAGCAAGGATTTACATGATGGCCTGCGGTAGATTGCATTAGGGTTGAGTATTTTTAATGACTATTCTCCGGACCACTAGGCTTGGTCTCGGAGCCGATTAGGAAAGTTCACAAAGACTCGCCATACTGGAGTCATCATGAAGGCTTGGCTCTTACAAAGAAAGAACAGTACTGCACACCACGCTAACAGATGTTCCCTGTGTCAGAGAGATTTGTTTGGGAATTTCCTCCCTGTGATTTCCTATTCTCCTGATGATGGGGGTTGGAAGGCGGAACAACAGGAGTGAAGGAAGAGAAGAGAAGAGAGAGGGCCTGACAGGAGAGGGGGAGCAGCCGTTGACATGAGGAGGGAGCAAGAGTGCTTGATGCTACAAAGAAAAGATGAAATGCTAAGCAAGAAGACACCGTGCTTTCGTTACTTTTTTTATTTTAATTTTTGCCTTCACTTTTCATTCGGCGCCGTGTTGAGTGAATTTGCGGCATACACAACTTTGGGGGGGGCTCATTTCAGGCGATAATAGATAACAGTGCATAGAGTTGAACAGATGGCACAGAGGAACACCCCAAAGTATAATCCTATCACATGGATTCACGTTCCACCATCTGGTTAATCCAAACACACACACACACACATCCGCACATGCATGGAGCGCACATAATATCAACGGCTGTGAAAAGGAGGCATTTTAGGCCGTGATTACAGCCACAGATTGCTGCTCGCTGAATGTTGATCTCTGCAGGCGTATCGGCAGGCTAAATATCATTCCGGCTTGTTGGGGTGGATCAACACAACACCGAGTCAGGCCAAGAGCAAAGGCTAGGCTGCAGGGGGAAAAAAGTCAGCCTAGGCTAAAGTGGATTATGCCGCTTTGCAGAATTACAGCATGTCTGACAAGCAAAAGAAAGAGCTTTAGCTTGTATAAACATACATTTTCCCCATGCTGTTCTTTTCTTCAATCACATCCCGCAATCGCTAAATCCATAATACCAACAGATAAGGTTATGAAGAACAGTGCAGCGCTCATTATTGAAAATATTGTTTGGTATTGTTATTCTGTCTACTTTGTCGGGTAAATCCTTAAGAGATCGCAAAACAACATCACAAAAAGACCTCAACCCAATCGAATGCGTGCGACTATGTATGGTCAATTTCGTCAACAAAAACTATACAAAATAGTTTTGTCAACACACATTTTTCACCGGACTAAAACTAGACTAGACTAAAACACTCATTTAAAAATAATAACTGGGACTAAATCAGTATGCATTTTTGTCGTCTAATGAAGACGAGACGAAAATGTACTTCATTTAATTAAAACTGGACTAAAATCTATGGACATTTTAGTTTATGAACAAAAACGAGACAAATATTATATGATTTTGTTAAATCTTGTTCGTGCGAATCTGTCACTGTGACACTGTCATGTGCCACACATTGACACACACCCTTTCAAATCTGTAGCTAGCAAGCGCAAGATGCACAAACATATGGGCCAGGCAGGAAGTTCTTACGGTGAAAAGTAAAAAAAAAAAAAAAAAAAAAAATTCTAGTTCTAACTTAACATTACTCCAAGGCTATAATGCTCCAACAATAATGTTAATCAGACCGCTAACTAATACTGGCTAAATTCTATGTTTTAGAACAAAATCTGCTGAAAATAAATATACAGGGGTAAAATGATTGTCCTGACTAAAACTAGACTAAAACGTTTTTGTTGACTAAAACTAGACAAATAAAATGTTTTCTTGGACTAAAATGCTAGATTTATAGTTGACTAAAAATTGACTGAATAAAAATGGGATGAGGTTGAATAAGTGTGATAAAATCTAACAAGCGTAACTGAAATTGGACTAAAACTGAGACTAAATTTAAAAATGGTGAATAAAATTAACACTACAACTGTGCGCTGACTGGCCAAGGCGTGCAGGAAGCAGATAGCAGAGCAAGCGCTAAGTGTTTGCTTAATGAGGGCGACGTATTCCGAGGGCAGCTCTACTGTTGGGCCGGCCCCGCTCCCCGGTCGCGTGGCCTTTGATCAGACACTCAGCACACCTGACATTTACACGCCTTCGCGCTTTGCTACGTGTCATAAAACAAGCACACCGCTGCTGCCCTCGCACACGGGGCAGGGGTGATGTTTAATAACGGGGTGCGTATAATCACTCTGATTAGTATTCCTCGCTTGCTCTCAACCCCTTGGATAGATGAGGAGAGCAGGTAGTGTGTGTATCTGTGTGTGTGTGTGTGTGTGTGTGTGTGCGTGTGTGTGTGTGTGTGTGTGAAGAAGGGACTGTTACATGTGTCATATCCATAAAGGTCTTTGCTGCGGTGCCAGTAGCAAAGACCTTTATGGGCTTGTCATTAGGTTACTTAACATCTCATCTTTTCTTCGCAGCAACCCCCAGCATCAAAGCCATTAGCCCCAGTGAAGGCTGGACCACAGGGGGCGCTACAGTTATCATCATCGGGGACAACTTCTTTGACGGTCTGCAGGTCATTTTTGGCACCATGTTGGTTTGGAGCGAGGTTAGTCACTTGAAAGGATTATACAGAACTTTTCATGAGTCTACGTTGTTGTCCCTGGGCTCCGTTATTAATAGGAACCGGACATGAGTATTTATCCTACTATCGTATGTCTACCCCCAATAGCGTATTTTCCTCTAAGTAGATGCATAACAGGGATGAACTAGGAACAATTATTTGTATTTATAAATATATATTTTTTTAAATATGTATTTTTTAATATTGGGGGTGTCAAAATTAGTGCATTAATTTTGAGTTAATTTAAAGTTCCTTTAACATCACTAATATTTTTTAACGCGCGATTAATGACCCCCCCTTACTTGGAAAGCCTGTACTGGGGGAATTCCAGTCGCAACGCAGCAGACACGTCCATGTCAAAATTTTGCAGTAATACTACATTTAATAATAATGCATATATTTGTGGAGACTGGGGTCAAGTTGTATTTTACAATTTTAAAAGTGTGCAGAATTTCACGAGTTACTTCATGTTAATGATTTATGAAAAGAGAAATGCACTGAGCTGTCACCAATGTCTTACGAATGGAGTTATGCAATCTCGTGGCACTTATGTTCCCAAGAGTATGAAAACTTGGGAAAAAAATATTTTATTTTATTTTATTGTACATTTAGAACAGATATGAAGTCATGCAATTCATTAACGATAAAAAATTTGAATGCCTGAAACCCTTAATTGATATATTTCAACAAGGTGGGGGTGGGGGTGGGGGTCCAAAAATGGACCAGCCGTTCAGTGAACTGACAAAATTCCTGATGGCTACTCCGCACCTGATGCATAGAGTATTATTAAAAACAAATAAACACCTCCCTGCTACTGTTATCAGGAAAAAAAGTGTATAGTAAATGTATTTCGCTAATCAAAACAGCAGCACAAAAAAACATATCAACAGTATCTCACATGAATTTCCAACAACAGACTTTTGGAGAGAAGTACTCTGCACAACAGTAAAGACAAACTGACATTATGTTGTTGATTTAGCATCTTTTACAGCGAATAACATTTCATTTGGCACTAACATGTACTTCCCATAATGTTATGTGCCTCTTCGTTCTATCGATTATGTTCTTAGGCATTATGTGACCTATTTGTTCTTGCCTTTTCAATGAATTTCTCCACAGTTTGAATTATTTTTGTTTTTGTTTAAAACTTCATCTTAATATACTGTAAACCTGGAGATTATAAAATTGAGTGAATCTATGCCCCTGGCCATTAGATGCAGAACATGCAGTACATGCTGTTGTAGTTTGCTAAAATGACTGCTATGAAGAAGGTAGTAGTAGAATTTAGCACAATTCCCTTGTTAATCCATAGAAGTGTTTATACTGTATGCATATTATGACTTTAGTTTTTTGCTTTGGGGTCCATTCATCCTGACTTGATAGAAACAAGTTACAGTACTGCACATTTGTCAAATGATTTTTAAAAGTTTGAAGGACTTCAAACCACAGTCTAACATCAAAAAGTCTATTTATTTTTTCATGAGGTTGACATACAGTGCTAATAACTATTTTATCCCTAATTGACAAATGAATAGATGTAGTAGCTATATTGGCTGAGAATGCAACCAAAGCAAATAATGTCACACTATTGGTTTCCCAGTCGGGTGAAGAAACCTTTTGAGATAATAATCACCAGCTTGAGATTTACTGCAATGGATAACAAAGTTACTGTCAAAAGTTAAGTGTAACTGTCAAAACAAGTTAAGCGACATGCACCTACACAGAGCTACATATAAGTGTCACCCTTGAATATAGTTAACATAATGATCCAGCCAGTCAACCATTAAAATAATTATAGAAATAAATAGAAAGGTCAACACATGAAAGCTGAAAAGTTTAGTTTGGTGAAATGTTTCACCCTAGTTATTTTGTTTTCTCAAGGCCAACATGGATACAATGTTTTATTTATTTATTTATTTGAAAATAATAGTTTTTTTGTGTGAATTTGGCCCAAGGCTCAATGTCAAAACACATCCCAATACGCACGCAAATGTTGCAACCTTGAGTATGAAGCTAGCAGCACAACACACAAGGCCATTGGTTGGAGCTAAAAAACAAAGCCCAGTGAGGTCATTCCTCAAAAACCGGGCCTTCTATTTCTTAGAAAAGGTTGTGTTTGTGTGACTACAAACAAAACAAATGTTGACAACGAGCAGTAAGCACAAGTCACCAGATAGGTGCTTGATTAAAAATTCAAATAAATATACTTTGTTAAGAGAAACATGTTAATACCTGTTAAAAATCAAATTGTTCAAGTGAAAATGAGCAGCTTCTTTGCCTTTTGTCTTCCTATTGTCACCTCTTATTTTTGTCAACTAGCTCCCAATTCATCTTTTCTTAAATTTGTATCTAAGAAGCATACACGTATGAATCCTTTTTCAAGGAGCATCTGCCACATAACAAAAATGTAAATGCAGTCTATGTGAGAAATTGAAGGTCAGCAAGCGGCACAGTGAAACAGCTTTCTCTTTAGTAAAAGAATTATTCTATAAAAAGCTCCTATATTATCGCGCCGGAATGTGAGTGGGGGTCAGACAATGGCAGAATGAAAGCCTAGTTAAGTGAGCAATAAAAGAGACGGTTTGAACAACACACATGCACGTACACATGCATTGCACGCTGGCAGGAGCACTGATAGCTTTTGAGCGCCGCTAGCTTTGAGTGCTAGTTCGACACAGGATGCGGAAAACGAGCACTCAGTGAGGTCTCATCTGTGTTTTGTCTTGTTGCCGCTTTCCTCCTTCAAAGAGCCTTCAGCACACGCACGCGCAAGGCGAGTGGGCCCATCAGCCGCACTAAGTGAGCCTCTTAAAGACACGGTGGCGCTTTAATGTAAGCTAACGGCAGCTAGACAGCCAACGCTGACAGACACAGAGACAAGGGGGCAGCAAGGATGAGCATATTATACGTTTACTTATGCGGCATAATAGATGTTTGCAGTGAGAGGTTTTTCTCTTTTTTTTTTTTTTCACGTACACATAACTACCTTTGAAGTCCTCTGTGAAGATCTGTGTCAGCAGCCATAACCATCTTTAGCATGACATCGCCTTGGGGCTTTATCGGCTCACCTCACGTTTTAAGAGCAAACTGATATAGAACCAATGTGTAAAATTTAAAACAATATGTTTGAAAAAGTTTATTAAAAGGAAGGCTTTCTTTTATATGAAACTTAACCGATCAAAATACCGATATCATGAAATACTCTCATTATCTCTTACAGTAGCACTCAGTTGTTTGACGTCTTTTTTTTTTCTTATGTATTGTTAAAAGACAAAAGAGCAGAAGCAGGAAGCTGATCAGATCTCATTACTCATTCCTCACATTCTAAAGACAGTTGGGTTAAAAAGAACCCAAATTGGGTCAAAAATTGGGCAACCTAAATGCTTGGGTCAAATGAACAACACACAAAACAACCAAAAAATTGGGTTTTCGGTCATTCCTATGACCCAACTTTTTGGTTTACCTGCTTAACCCCCAAAAAAGGTCAGTCTAAAAAATAAATAAATAAAAAGTTGTTTAGTGTGTTACTCATTTGACTTTTTGGTTTACAAAGTGATAAATAATCCAAAACATTGGGTCGATCCCCCTAAAATGGATTTGTTTGTGGGTTATTAATTTGACCCAGCTTTTTGGTTTAAATAAATGAACCAAAACGTTGGATATGTCCCTTTTTGACCCAATTTGGGTTATTAAAAACCTTTTTTTTTCTTAGCACAACCCAAAAAGTTGGGCCATTCGATTTGATTCACTTCAATTTGAATCAAATCAATTCTTCTTAAACAACAAGGACATGATAAAAACAAAAACAAAAAAACGCCACAAACATTACATTCCAAATTAAATATTGCAGAGACAGTAACTGGTTAAATGATTTATTTATTAATGAAAATAACACATTTCATAATCACTTAAGTGTTACACAAACATTGACATCAGAATGGATCAGATGTTTTTTTTTCATAATTCTAATTCAATAATTGTAAATATAAATTAAAAAGATTCTGAATTGTCATAAAGTGCAATAAGTCAGGTCTTTCATAAATGTAAGAAAATACTTTGAAATTCAGGTAAACAGTACATTTCAAGAAAAAAGTAAGATGCAAAAAAAAATTGGCCTTTAAAATTCAATTTTGTTGTTAATTTAAGGGAAAAAAGAGTTATTAAAATAATCGATTTATGGTTTTATGAATCGATTCTCTATCAATGTTTTTTTTTTTTTTTTTAACCCAGCCCTAATTTAAAACCACCCCCCTGGACCAGTACAACTCGGGGGTAATTGGGGTGGAGAGCAGTCTTAAAAGAGGTGCCCATTCGACGGCACAGATCTGTGATCGCCCCGGCCAACTTTACATCTTCCACCCATGGAAGTCTGCTTGCAGTTCCTTATAAACATGCTGCATGGACTTGAGCAGTTTCCTCTTTCTTCTGCCATGTCAAGGACTACACCGCTTGTGCAGTGATTTTAAAGGGAATGAGAGAAGCCTCTTGGATTGGTGGCAAATCAAGTTGGCTTGGTTCAAGCCCACAATGGTGCAAAATACCAGTTTTTAACTGCATGTGAAAATACCAAAACCGAGTCTAACATGCCCCTGCATAGATTTAGACCGAACCTTGCGCTAGACTTGCATTGGGCAAGAAATAGAGCTGTTTAACCGTCCTTGGTTACATAGATATTGTTGTCCAATCAAAAGCTTGTTTTTCCAAATTTGCAACTTTTCTTTGTTTTTCCAACAAAAGGAAAAACTGACAATTCTTTCACTTGCTTTTCATTTGACTGTGTTCATCATATGATCTTTGCTTCATGATCATTACCATTAGCAAAATACGTAATATTGAATTGCCAGTTATTACAGTTAATCCTAATAATCATTGTGCCTTCCCGTAGCTGATTACCCCACATGCCATCCGAGTGCAGACTCCACCCAGACACATCCCTGGGGTGGTAGAGGTCACGCTGTCCTACAAATCCAAACAGTTCTGCAAAGGCACACCTGGACGCTTCATCTACACAGGTAACACAAATGTACTAGTGCTCATTAATTCTAAATCGACTGATCTGTTGGCTAACAGTATAATGCAACTTTCCTCCTTCATATCAGTTCTGACAAAAAACCTTGTGCCATGAAAGTGAAGTTGATTACAGTATCACGGTGATTGATCATTTTGGTTTAATTGCGAAAAGAAATACATTAGCATTACTAAGAGTCATGCAGTAGCAAAACTGACACATCAGGGAAGGAATGCGTTTGCTGTCTTTTATGAAGCAAGTGAAGGTCAGGGGGAGGTTTAACCTTTTGATTAGTGGGATTATTGAGATTTAACCCCGTCGGAGGCGGGATACGGCGGGAGGGCGATCCATACAGAAAGCGTGATTTCTGACGGTGTGAATAGCAGGAGTGTTACATCAGGATGTATCGGTGTAGATTTATAGCCACGCGCGGAAAAGAGCAGCACAGAGAGTGAATGTGAAGCAGTGATTAACCGACGCGTGGACACAGGTCTCCGGGGAGAATGTGAATCACGTAAATCTGTCTGTAATCTCAACTACTGATGGATTTAGCATGTAAGCCCCTGCTGGAAGTGCCAACATTTGACAAAATCACATTTGTGCGAGCGCTGGCTGCCTCCCTGGCATGCGTTTGTATGTCTTTTAATTACTGTGCATTGACAGAATCCATGTCCGTGTTTGCATACTTGCGGCAAAGGCGGCAATTGGCTTACTGAGCGAGCGTATATGTGTGAACTAAGGTAGTCGAGGCACACACCAGCGCGTTGACACTAACTGCATTACTAAGACAGAGGGCAGATGGGTGGGCAGACTTTGCCATGCCAGAGCTGTCCAACAGACCTCAACTCTGCCAAGCCTATAAATGTGTGTAGGTTTGTGTGTGTGTGCGCACGCAGGCTTTTAATGCGCCAGACATGTGGGAAGCGTATGCATAAACACCCCGTCTTTTCCCAGCCCTCCACTCTTTCACCTTGTCACATTCACTTATTCAAAACTTGCCCCTGTGAATGAATTCATCCCCCCTCTGCCTCTTGGCTCCTATAGAGGCGCATTGAAGAATCTCAACAGGTGAGATTTAGCAGAGGTCATCCACTGGGAGCTTAGCACACACATACACACACCAGGGTTATTATAGTTTGGGAATTTACATTTCAGTTAGTTTTTATTTCGTTTTGAGCTCTATTTATGTGTTGTTGTTTTTTAGTTAGTTAGTTTTAATTAGTTTTCGGGGGGGGGGGGGGGGGGTTCTGTTAGTGTTGATTAGTTTTAGTTATTTAAAAAATGCATAGTTTTAGTTTAGTTTTAATTTCAGTATTAGTTTTTGTGTATTACTTATGTGCACTATTTAATAAACATCTTGATAAAATGAAAAAAGTAACGCACTAAGTTCTTACCTAGCGTTGCATTTCATCTGAGTTAAATGGAAAAAGCAGGCGAGCTGAGCCATTGGAGCCAAAACTCATGCAGGCAAAGTTGTCGCCTAGGAGCAACGTCATCTGAAGGTGCTTTTCTATTGGCTCATGTGAGATGACATCACTTCTGTGTGATACACGTTCAAATATCTTTAAAATCATCCCCAAAGGCTCATGTATTAAATTAATTAAATTTGTTCCCCAAAACGTATAAAAACGTTCAATTTAAATATTGCCATGGTCCCAAAAACATATTCATACGTTTTTTATGTGTTTTTTTTTTAATGCTAGAGCATACAGAAGGCAGCCTCTGACCTGAAGAGGACGCTTAAAACAATGATAGTTTTTACAAAAAACGTCCAGCAGGTGGCAGCAGAGTATACGAAATCAACCAGGGCCATGTTACAACAAGCTGTTTTCTCCAGTCTTTTAAACAGAGCTGTGAATAATGATGAAACTTAAATTTAAAAAAAATCTATATTCCAATGCTAATAAACAGAAACATATAGAAATATTATTTTTTTCCTGATGGTCGGTTTCATGTTTTTATAGCTGTACAACACAATATTCTCTGGGCTTGGCAAAATCAGTCAAAATCCAGTAAAACAACCGGGAGCGCAGGGGGTTGCTTCAGTGACAATGGCTGGGAGTGAATGGGTTAATTACCAAAGACTAAAACGAGAGACATTTTCGCTGTAATTATAGTTAGTTTTAGTTAGTTTTGTAAACATAAAATGTAATTTCAGTTAGTTTTCGTTTGTATTTTATTTATTGAGGAATTTTACTTTGAGTTTAGTTTTCATTAACTAAAATAACCTTGACACACACACACACAGGCTACTTGCCAAGCACTGGCACCTTCACAGTGATACAGTCAACTGTGTCAAGGCAAAGATCCCATTCTGCTCTTTGCCCTCTTCACAGTCTGCACTCTCAGAGGCCACTTGTATCCGCCCACAAAGCTTTACAGGCGAACCATTTGGAGGAACAAAGCAATTGAGAGGTGCATGGGAACAGGAGGATGGCAGAGAGAGAGTTGGTGGATTACCATGGGCCATGTTGCCCTCCTGGGTCTGTTTGGCACCAGTTTGAGCCCAGTTGCCAGTGGGTACTAATCATGGAGGATTGGCAGCACGGCGTGGCAGCTGGCAGCGCGCGCGTACACGCACGCAGTTCCCCGCTCGCAGACACACATACGCTCGTATATCGCATGCGCGCGCACGCACACTCTGAATTACATTGGGGACAGCTGGCATTGCTAATCAACTTCTGCTGAGGAGAGGAAAGCGAGCAGCACACAGACCTAATTAAGTCAACACTACCCAATACTGCTGCTACTGCTACTTTGCAAAAAGGCACACACACGGACATGCTCAGACTCCAGCATTCATAGGCTTGCTCTCTTAGTTGATACTTCACAAGAAGGCGCGCGTCACAGCACAAACACAAACATTGGGCGCAGTGGTAGCCCAGGACGGAGGAGACGAGGGGACTTTTGCTGGAGAAGAGATTGGGAGAGAAGCCATTACTGTAATGTGTTCTCCGCTGTCTCTGAGGACTCCTCTGCCATTAGACTTCAGAAAGCTCCAATTAGACTCATCAAAGGCAATTAAGCTCTCCACTGATAAGAATAAAAGAATGTTTTTTCATTCTCTACTTTTCCTCTGTCTTTTTATCCCCTTATCCCCCTTCTGCCCTCTGCCTTACCCACCTCTGGGGCTCAGAACCCCCCCCCCCCCCCCCCTAATCTCGCTGCCTCTCTCTCTCTTATTATCAGGTCATTGCCTACCACTGCAGCCCCGCACCCGATTCTCAACCCTGTATAAATGCATTTACATGTTTGGCTGTGTATCACCTTTAACCGGATTGCCGGCTTTATAACATTCATCAACCAAGCGCTCTCTTTTCTTTTCTCCGTGCGATATAAGGCGGTAATAATAATGCGTGTCGGAGGGGCCCTTGTGCATGCGCGTGTTTTTGTGCGTGGCGCAGAGGTGCTGGCCACAGATTGAGAAAATTGATGAATCGCCCTTGTCGTTCAAAAGGCAATCCATCCCTCCTCAGTATGCAGCCTTGTCTGCTTAGTGCTTCCACTCGGGTCTGTGCTGATATTAAAAGGCTCTGCTTGCTCACATTAAGGCCGGCGCCGCATGCAGCAGAAGGCATCATCACACACGCACGGACAAACATTAGGGGTAGTCTTTCACTGCTGGCTGGATATTAGGTGTGTAGGAGGCATCATTCAGGAACAGGCGGAGTGAGGAGAAAAGACAAAAGTCAAGAACTGAATTTAAACCAGACGAGATGACGAGTGACATCTCAGTTCGGCTTTGCTTCTGGGCTCCAAATTAGTTTTACGAGCAGAAAAGTTCGCCGCTTATTTGACAAAATCCAGACAGTGGAAGGAAACAAAAGGTGAGGCTTCAGTAAAGGATGCTTGCATGGACATCAAAAATAAGCTTTTGATAGACGATGATTTGAAATCATCATGACAGATGAATATTTTACATACTGATGTACAATAGACCTGATAATTACTGCTATAAAGAAGCATGACTTTCCTAGCTGCAAATAAATTATTTACAACTAAAATAGTAACAACATCCATAGACCATTTTCTGAACCGCTTATCAACATTTCTTTTTATGATGCCTCATGAATAAAGATATTTCTGTTTCAGAAGCAAAAAGGTTTCCCCTACATTCTGCAGTCAAGGTCTGATTTGGAAACATACGACATTAATGCTTGACTAAGGTATTTAAGAAAGGAATTAACTTCATTATTTTTCATGTATAATTAATACCTTTAAAAACACGTTTTTCCACGTGCTGTCAACTGAAGATAACATCACCTGTGCTGAGGAAATAGGTAACGACCAATCATGGCTCACCTGTTTTCTGGGTTTGGACAGCAAACTTAGCCATGATTGGTCATTACCTGTTTCCTGAGCACACGTGATGTCATCTTCAGTCGACAGCAAGTGGCAAATTTTATAAAAAATAAATTGATTATAAAAAATAATGACGTTATCATATTACTTATATACTATCTTCTTACTGTTGAAAATGGCTCAATGAGTCAAGTAAGTATCCCTTTAAAAATTGCCATCTGATTACTCTGATCTGCTCAGGGCAGGGGCGGATCTATTCTATAGTGATACAGGGCTATGGCCACCCCAGATTAGAAACAACTTTAAAAATCTACGGAAGAGGATTAGGGCCAGTGAAGCGAAAAAAAAAGTTGCTAGGATTCTGACTTTATTCTCAGCATTCTGACTTTAAAGTCAGAATTCTAACTTTAAAGTCAGTATTGTGACTTTAAAGGTGCATTGTGCTGTAAAAAGGTCATATTAAAGCTTTTTCTACATCATGTATGCTCCACCAATGCCCAGATGAGTATGACGAGCCCTGACTGTTTTACTTCCACTGCACCTATCAGCTTTTATCTTCCCTTTATAGCACAGTTTCTTTGGGGAAGGGGTTTTCTTACTTCATTTGAAGTCATGTCTTTGTTTGTCAACTGTGGCTGTCACTTTAAGATTGTGCACGTACTCGCACGCGCACCATGAGCGAGCCTGACACAGATGCTGTAGTTACGCTTTAGGCCAGAGGTGGCAGTGGCCTGCTGTTATACTGTATTCCATCAATGAACGATAAGTTCTTAATATGTTGGTTGGCTTAATCCATATACAATATGAGCTAACTAAAATATAGGAAAGAACTCTCAGTTTGCTTGAGTGTAGTCTTACACCACGACAAGTGTTAACATAGTGTTGAGTTACTACTTTGCCTTCAATGTCAATCAAAACTGAACATTATTATCATTGTTGCGAGAGAATTTTTGATACAGCTCTTGTGTTGGATCTCATTAGACAGTGCAGGTGCCAATGTAGGCATCCATCAATAATGCCTGTGCGAAAGGGAACATAATGAGAGTGGAAATCCTTTGCCTGCCTTTCTACCCAAACAGAGAATCTACTCCTCATTCATATGCACATGTGATACAAGCAGCACATTCGCACACATCCCCGACACTCGACTGCAGCATGTAGTCATCTGGCAATAAAAGTGGGGTGCAAGCATGAGGAGATCAATTACTTGTCTTGCTCCTATTTGTGAATGCTGTCTTTTATTGAGCTTGGGTGGAGGCCTGCTGTTGATTAAAACGGCTGGCCTCCAGCTGGAGACAGAGGGCCAGCTGAGATAGCAGCGAGTGCACGTTCACATTCACGCCATTTTAACTGCAAGGAAATTCACACCTCTATTTGAGATTGAGATTAATTTTCTGCACCATGTGGCTTGTCTTCCCTCTTTAGCATGCTCAGTTCTTATTACACTAGCATCTGCTCCATGATGATGATGTAAATGAATTTGGAATGTAGGTTGTTTTATACCCCGCTAAAATGAGCAGCGCTCACCCAGGGAAATGATTCCCTGTGTTTTGTTGTATCTTAATTCAAGCGCACACTTTTCATCCATACTTCCAGAATTTGCATTCTCACACTGAGGATCCGTGCTGTCAGGTATTGTTAACTGTCGACATGTGCTTTTTTTCTTCTTCTTTTTTTGCAAGAGATAATTAGAGCTTAGGTTGTAGTAGCTTCCACACCTCAATTGATTTGTAGAATCTTTTAGCACCCGTCTCCTCCCAACCCTCCTCCCATTCTCTCCCTTGCTTTAAGAGCAAAAAGCTCCACTCATCTGTTTTCTCAGTATGAATTTCTAGCCATGCATTAGTCTCCCTGACATTTTCAAGCAATGCTTTATTTAGCTTGTCGGATTCTCCAAATAAACGCAATCTTGGGATTTATGGAAAAATGGATAAAAATTAGATTGCAGGGTATTGATCTGGATTGCGAGTAGAGGGTAGGAGGTGTGCGTGTAGTGGTGGTGTGGGGGGCAGCTCTCATCTGTGTGTAGAGGAGGGGGGGAGAAATGAAGCCGTAATTCAGGGCTATTGAACCCCCTGCCACTGGCGGCATCGATCGCCAAGCAGCGCTTATGAGATCACACCTGAGCACTGGAGACTGTAGAAAGGAGGAGGGTGAGATGGGTGGTTGTGGGTGGGTTGGGAGGTTACGAATGAGTTGAGAGGGAGAAAGACAGAGAGACGCAGGGTTGTGATATGATCAGCTCTTAACCCAGCGTCTGAGGGCCTGAGAAGGTGCTAACACCAGCCTCAGAGCCAATTACCTAACCTGGCAAGTACGACTTGCGACGCAGGACTAGTGGACAGAGTACTTGCCCCTCCTCGCCTCCATCTTTTCCTCCTCCACTCTTGGTAACAACCAACGACGTGACCTCTCAATTATGGTCCTCCACCTCCTGCAACCTCCAACCCCGCCACCCTCCATTTTCTCCTCCCCTGCAGCACATACCTCCATCTCTCCATCCTCCCCTCTTCCTTTTACCCGCTCACCCCTTCAATCCCTCTCCCCCTCCGGCTCTGTGGGTTATTATAGTGAAATATGAAGCGGTGTAGATTCTAAGCTTCATGAAATTTCCATGAGCATTGATCTGATCTGATGTGGGTGATTGCTAGGTGAATCCCTCCAGTCCAGGGCTGTTGCTCATCTATTCATTTATTTATGGCATTTATGTTTTACTGGCTTTGATTTGCTCTTCTGGAGAGCGACAGCTTAAGATTATAAATATACCTGTACAGGAGAGTATGCTGTGAATCCCGGAGTGCACCTGCATGCTTACACTTTTCAGTTGTACTCTTCACGAGTTTTCTTCCAACATTAATTCCCAATGTGAAATGGGAGATATCGAAAAGAGATGTATGAGTCGAAAATCCCCAAAGAGACACAAGCCAGGTAGAGCCTCTTCTGCTTTATGATCCTTGAAAACAAGCAGAAAATGTGACTTCCTCTCCCAATTACTTAGATTGCCTCTTTATTTATAGTGGCTATCTCTGTATATTTGGGAGTTTTTGAATATGTTAGTGTTCATTTGAGACTCATCTGCCACATTGTGGAGAACTGATAAAAACAAAACAAATCAGCAACAACAACAAAAGCCTTTCAGACAAACACGAGGATTTTGTGAGAGCAATTACCTGATACCACAGGCCTAATAGAAAGCAAATCCTGCCTCTGGAGATTTTAGAGAAGGGGTCTCAAACCCAACTTATGTGGGAGCCGGGGGGAGATAGGGTCTCGGCTTGTCTGGACCGCATAAAATATTCCACAAAAAAGGGGATCAACTATTCAAAAAAGCACTAGTCCAATTGTCACAATCTTAATAACAGTTCATGAATGGTTTTCAGCACCGGAACACGATTGGCGAGCTGGCCCTCTCTTTCTTTTCTCCCCCCCCCGGGTCAACATGTCATCATCAACACTCTTTTTTTTTGCATGTGTGTGTGTGCTCTTTAATTCACTTTAAACCTGTTATAAATCCCAAACCCTTCACCTCAACCTGATACTTCAGAGTCCCGCCAGAGCCGTGAACTTGTCAGGAGACCAGAGGAAGGATCAAAGGAAAGAAAGATGAAACAAAGTAAAATCCAGCACCAACCAGACACCACCTACCACCAACAGAGTTACAAAACCAGAATCTTTCACCAACCCCAGAAACATCTAAATTCTAACAGATTAGGGAGACCTCAAGAGACCAGAGGAAAGACTAAAGGAAGTTGAGTATTGACATCTGAATTCTTGAACACTGCAACTTTCTCTGTGCATGTTGGGGTGCCCCTGTGCTCAACAAAAAAATCATTGTCTCCTGTTTTTCTTGAAATTGGCTGTTCTCGTCGCCAACCTTTCTCATCACCAGGTTTTGAAAAAGACTTGGACTGGTGTCACTTCAGAATTTACGTTTCGCCAAAAGCTGCCATGAGTCTGAGCTATGGTAGCCCATAAGTGTAAAAAACAAAACAAAAAAAACACCCATGGCAATTAGACGGCAAAAAATGTGGGAACTGCATTAACATTGAAGTTTGATGTCAAGTAGGCGGCCACTACACATTTCCTGTTCAGATGATATTGTTCTTTATGATAGTTTGACTTAGGCAAGTGTTCAATTCAATTTCACTTATTTCTTATGAGAAAGTTCTGAAATCAAATTGGAGATCAAGTGTCCCAGAACGGATTGCGTTTGACCTTCGCGGTTCCACTGCAGCGACTTTATTTCCCCACAAATATAATTCCATAGCCTGTTACCTTTCCTTGCTTTCAATTGTGTGTCAGGGCAGGAATTTCCATCCTGTCGAAATGCACGCGTGCCATTAAAACAGAGAATTCACCATCCCTGCACTTTGCTTTGTTGTCGGCTTCTGTGTTGGAGTGAGCCATTCAGGGAGGAGCCGCGCGGAAACCACTAAAGGTCCAGCAGGACAGCTTGTACTCATAGCCTCTGGGGGCCTTTTTTCTAGGGGCCGCCTAGTCAGCCTGGCTGCTCAGATGTGAGGCGAGCAGGGCATCGGCCCCCAGGAAACGTCCAAGCTGTGACCCACAGGGGAGACAGACGGACGGCACAAACACATAAGGCAATCCCTCACATGTAGTAGTGAGCAGATTTATTTGACCACCGCATCATCCATTTGCCTCCAAAAATTAACCCTAATTTGATCATTTGGAACAGGAATTTCAAACTGAAGTCATCTTCTTTATACCCACATTTAAGACAGCTCATTTGACTTCAATAACATTCAACCACTAAAACTAAATTTTCTGTCTGCAATGCCAATAATTAGCAATGTTTAACATTTTAATCAAGATTTTTTTTTTGTTTATGTAAAACAGTACATTTGAAAGTCATTAGCAATTTATTAAAAAAACATTTTATATTGGTAATTAAAACAGGAAGTCTCTTCTATGGCCACGCAAAAATTATTTGCACAAGCAATGGCAGTGAACTAGTTAAGACTGATATCTAGGGCCGGACTGCCCATTAGGAATTTGGGGAGTTTCCTGAACAGTCAGTCCATTTAGGGGCCGATTGAATCCCAGACAACCCCGGAGCCCCAAGCATTGGTAAATATTAATCAGCCCCAACGCGCACTCCCTTCCCCCCTGGCGACCAAGGCTGAATAATAATCACTGGATGTCGGAAGCCACTCCCCCCGTCAACAAAAACATTCAGTACATGTCCATCGTCTTGTCCGTATCCCCCACCCACCTGTTGACGAATTTTGTTCGCAGTCCATCCCTGCTGCTCCATTAGGGATGGGCGAGTACCTATACCAGGTACCATTATCAGGCCTATACCCGACCTTATTAGAAACAATCAGTACTCCTGATGACGGCTTGTGGCTGTTTTACAGTCAGGGACTAGAAATTACAACAAAAGAAAATTGCCATTAATTTCATGCTATTTAAAAGCAAAATGCTATATTGTTGTAGAATGCTGATAGCATTCCTACTTATGTTGTTTCGAACCTTTATTAAATTTAGTATACTTTTTATTCTCCACACTTTTTTGCCAGGCAAAAACGCCCACATAATAAATCCGATTTACACCGTTCAAATTTACTTACTTCAAAAATTCACGCCTTCCTGGGAATATATTGTCTGGTTCCACATTACTTATAGTTTTCACACAATTTAATGTTAAATATCAACTTTTCCCCATTCATTTTCAAAGGGACAGACTTTGACATTTTTGACCGGTAAACGGGCGATGGTTCAAATCCCACCATAGACAGATTGCAGTTCAAGTTTCCCTTTTATTCATTTATCATTCAACTACAATTAATAATTTGTCATTTTCACATAATTTATCTTTCAATTCATTTCATTTGCATTCTGCACACGGTGGCTGACTACTTAGCACGTCCGCCTCCCAGTGCAGAGGACGTGAGATTGAATCCGGGCTTTGGCCTTCCTGGGTGGAGTTTGCATGTTCTCCCCGTGCTTGCGTGGGTTTTCTCCGGGTACTCCGGTTTCCTCCCACATTCAAAAGTCATGCATGGCAGGTTAATTGAACACTCCAAATTGTCCATAGGTGTGATTGTGAGTGTGGATGGTTGTTTGTCTCTGTGTGCCCTGCGATTGGGTGGCAACCAGTTCAGGGTGTACCCCGCCTACTGCCCGAAGCCAGCTGGGATACGCTCCAGCGCCCCCCGCGACCAAGCGGTTAAGAAAATGGATGGATGGATGCATTCAAATCTTTTGCATTCAGCTTTCAGCATTCCCACGCAATTTCTACAAAAAAATACACTTTGTTTAGTTATATCTAAGTCTTTCTTTAAAATTATTTCTTATTGTTAGTTTTTTTATAAAGTTCATGTATCAAAAGTAGCCTACTACTGGTATCGGTACTTATTATCGGTGACTACTCAAGCACGAGTACGGATCTGAAAAAAGTGGTATCGAACATCCCTATTATCCATGCTTGTGCAGTGACTCCCCGGGCAACCTGCTTGAGGGATGGGGTTTGTTTGGGGGGGTACGAAGAGAGAAAGGGGATCAAGAGAGTACATTAGGAATTAATTATATGGGGAGAGCATTTATCCAACAATCCTCCTCTGAAGTGTTTGTACTGTAAGCCTCAGATCTTCATTGTATTTATTCAAATGTTTAAATATTCATGGTAAATCTTCTCATATTCAATTACAGTAGCACGACCACAGCATACAGAGCGAGTGCTTTCTCCCTGCTGTCTGGATGATCTGACTCGCTCTGTACACACAATATATGTGTGTGTGTGTGTGTGTGTGTGTGTACCAGTGTGTGTGTTTAGCTTGTTCCCCGGAGCGATCAAGCCTTTGTTATATTGGAACTCGGCTCTGTAATTGCTTATATTAGTCGCTGATCAACGCAGGACCACAGGACACACTCGCCCAAACACACACACATTTACACGCATGCATGCTCAAAAATACTCATTCCTGGCTTTTTATTAAGCGCCAAAGCAGGCGACAAGAGAGAGATTCATTACATCACAAGCAAACAAAGGCACACGCCGAACAAATAGAACACCCACATTTTCTGCATGTTTAGCCTAAATGTTGCAATATTCATGTGCGGCCGCACTTAATTCAGTCATTTCGGTGGCAGAAGTGAATCGCTCATTCATCTTCTTCATCATAGCACACACGTGTTTCCATTACTAGGAATCAAGCGTTTGAATTTCCCATCTGTCCTTTCTCGTTTTGTGCTCAGCGCTGAACGAACCGACTATAGACTACGGCTTCCAGAGGTTACAGAAGGTCATCCCCAGACACCCCGGAGACCAGGAGCGATTACCCAAGGTACCGTGCATCCACGACGCCTCTCATTTGTCCGCACTCATGTCGCTCTGCAATTATTGCATAGCAATTTGTCTTGGTAACACTGATACCGAGATGTATTTACGTCTTCTACACTTTCATACGGCGCATGGATATACATGCCACAAGGGCGGCATGACCTCACATACAGACAAATGACTGTATTCCCTGGACACTGAGACACTTTGCAGTGTGAACATTAACATTTTATTACACGCTCATGGTCATTTTCTGCAGTTTATTTTGCGCTGAAAACGCACAAGCAGCTCTATTCATGCTGGCGCTGTGCATAAGGTCGTTTAGATTGGCAAAGGGGGAGTGATGGTGGGAGGAAAAGGGGGGGACGAGAGGAGGTTGAGGAGAGAGAGAGAGAGAGAGAGAGAGAGGCAGAAGGAGGTTAGGTGATCCATCATAGCTGTCCAGTCTTACCTCCTGCTGGGTCAGTGGATCGAAGTCAACCCCGGGTGGACTTTATTACTTCCAACACACACGCTCTCACAGAGCGGCATGCACATGCACACGTCTCGGCACACACACACACAGCAAACGTCACCGTGTGGTGGAGATGGAGAGCCCAGGTAGATGTAGAGCGAAGATAAAGAAATCACTTGTCCGTGGTTGTGTGTCATGTCTGGTGGATACGGGACATGTCCCGGTGATGTCTTTAACCCCCCACATCTCGCTTCTTTCGCCTCCCTTGCTCTGTGGTGTCTCCTTCTCCTCTAAATGAACAGCAGTAGCTGGCAGGCCCAGTTGTTCATTTCAGCTCTATTGATTTGTGCCTTTATTAGGTAATAACAGTTTGTTGACCACACTCCTCTCAACGGTTGGCCTCAATCATTAGAGGGGCACACACTGGCAACTTTTTTGCGCCCATTCAGTGCAAGCCAAGCCTTTTCCCTGCCTGTTTTTCCAGCCGATTCTTAAATTAGGAACAAAGTTTTCCCCGAGGCACCTTTATTGAGGAGATTCTTAATGAACCCTGGAAATGCCTGCTTTGTCTCCATATGTTGTGCTGATGATCCAGCGTCCAGCTGCACTGTGCTGTAGCTAATAGTCCGGAGTACTGGAAGCCGGATCACAGGCGTTAGTAGCTCAGGTTATGGTGCAGGGGAGGGGATCTGGGGCCGGCTAATGAGTGACCGTCCTGCCAGACGAGGCCAGGCTCTGCTCTGGATCAGGTTCCCCTTCCTGTTGACGTCTCCGCGGGCCCGACTTTACGGGAAGAGACCCTGCGCCCAGGAAATGGTCTCTCCTTACAGCAACGGGGCACGGCAAGCTGCACAGCGCTAACCACATTTATCTGTTTATCAGAATGACTCTGGAGCGCTGCCTAATCGCGTTTAGCTTCTGGACAGATCCTTTTGCTAACGAGAGACCGATAAGTAGACGGGGCACTGGACCATGAAAGAGTGATTAATAGAGCAAATGGGGAAGGGAGAGAAGAAGAGGAGACATGGAATAGATGAGTGAAGAGCAGATTGAGGCTGTATGTGTGGCCAGGTTGTCAACAGCCCGCTAAAATTGCAAATAAAACACAGATTATGAAAAAATGCTAACAATTCTGACTATTAAACAGTCACATTTAACATGTTAAATAGTTACTAGAACTCATTTGCCAATGCTAATGAACTTCCACTTAGGCTAGTAAGATTTTCAAATTCTTGGTACAAAAAAAAGAGCACCTACGGAATGCAATTTTACAAATCATTCCCACGGTGATTTATACAGCACGGTCTACAGTGGAGATATTGTCGCTGAGTTTCCCAAGAATCCCAGTAATTGACTGGAGACTTGACCAGAGTGTAGTCCACCTTTCACCCAAAAAGGATAGGCTCCAGCTCCCTGCGACCCTGAACGGGATTCATTTCTCAAGGCATATACAGTAGATCCAGATCTTAACTCAACAACAAATGGTTTGAAGCAAACAACAAAATAATCACATACTATGATTTTATTTTATTTTTAATTCTGGTTTAAAGGGCTCTTTCCTATAGAAATGACCATTTAAGGATGGCACAATACTGTACAACAAAGACGTGCCATGTCTTCCATGTGGTGATTTTAAAAACTACGATGGATGCATACTTACAGTTTGGCACCCATAAATTTGCAGATTCATGGATTTCAACAGTATTTTTAATTTTTCAATATTTTTAATATTTAGTTTTTTTCTGGGTTTTCTTTCCTGTATTTAGCCCAAGACTTTTGGAAATATATATTAAATGTGTATCAGCAATTTATGACAAATTTCTTGGGTTTGTTAAAATAGAAAAAAGAAAATCACATACAAAATTTGTTGTTATTAATTAATTAATGTATTTATTCATTTATTTATTCATTCATTTGTTTATTTTGATAACTAATCAAGGGGCCACTCAGAGTGCTGCTTGTGGCCCGCCAGTTTGCCCATCCTTGGGGTCAGTGGTTAACTGAAGTGATACTGAACCCCCAGTTACTCTTGATGCTTGATGATCAGTGAGTGAATGAGGTGACAGTGTTAAAGTGCTTTGAGTGCATTGAAGGTAGAAAAGCACTATAAAACCGAAATTTCATTTCTGATCCAGAAAAGTGTTTTCTCAAGAACTGAACTTCTTCTCAAAAAGGAAAAAAAAAAAAAAAAGTTCTATAGTTAAAGACCGCCAGGATGGCACCATTAAAGCTCGTAGTCAGTTCCAACAGGTATACATTGGGTTAAAACTCATTGTACATTCATCAGAGGTGGCAAATTTAGGTCCAGAAAGTAAAAACTCTGCCACCAATTGGCTTCAGCCACAGGTGCTTCTAATTAACCAGCAGGTAAATGAGCGTTTAAGTAGAAGCACCTGCTTGTTTACTTGCCGGTTGATTAGAAGCACCTGTGGCTAAAGCGAAACTGTGATAGGGTTTTTAGGCCCGTCCAGACGGTTCGTTCCTCAAACAAATCTCGTACACACAGAAGCATTTCACGACTTGCGTGTGTCTAAAAGAAGATGCTGAGGACGTTTAATGGCTGTAATGTATATGCCAGGTCTGGAGTGGCGCTGTAGCGCAGCCACAGGGGGTTAACGGAAATCGTAGAAGAAGAATCAGCGAAGAAGACGGAGAAGTGACAATGGCGGGTGATTCAAGTACTTGCTGAACGTGGGAATAAAGAAGCCAAATATTTTGCTGCAAAAGCATAAGCAACCTAAGGAGGCTGCGCAAAACGACACGGCTATCCGCCATTGTTGTTGACAGACTGACGGTTTGCGCGCAGTCACGCGAGAATTGGCGCATACGTCATCAATCTGCGAAAATGGGACGTCATCGAGCTGCGACTATTACGTCATCACTGGAGGAGTTTCCTGCATAAGGTGTCCAGACGGACGCGTACAGGGCGCGTATCGAAATATTTTCACTCTGAAGCTTGGTTTCAAAAGTGATCGGTTTTAAACTCCGAAACCGCGCCGTCATGTGGCCGAACGGCTTAAACAGTAAGAAACTTGTGAGGATACATTGAAACTGACTTTCGTGTGGATGGGGCCTTACTTTCTGAACTGAGATTTGCCGCCTATGATTACTCAAAACTATACCAACAATTAAAAATGACACTACACAGTAAAATCATATCCAAAGTGTACAATGATGTCCAACAACCCCCCACCCCTTACCAAAATAAAAATAAAGACAAAAATTCACACCTATGGACAAGTTTCAAGTCTTCAGCTAACCTAACTTGCATGTTTTGGAAATGTGAGGGGAAGATGGAGTACATGCTTTTATTTTGGTCCAATGTTTCCCCCCAAAAACGTGTCGAGAAAGAACGAAGGCCCCACAGAGTCTTTTTCATGGAGTGCGGCATCTCACACGTCTTCCATGAACACTGTCCTCCAGCTGAGGATCTCTTTGTGTCATAATGCTTCTCTCTTCCCTTATTTCCCCTCCCACCTCCTTTACCTCCCCCCATCCATCCATTTACCTATCCGGCAATCCCTAGGAGGCATCTGGCACGGAGGAAAAGTAGCGAGAAGCAGGCGAGGAACGACGCATACATACTAAAGAACCACTTACCCCGCTCGGTCCTCTACATTTCTCAATCACACCGAGCGGGCCCCTCTCTGGTCCCCCTCTTTTCCTGTCTCTCAAAACCTGCCGCTTTCTCTCCCCCCTCCCCCAGATAGTGCTAGTAATGGGAGGTTAACACAGAGGCAGCGCTCCCATTATTGAGTGAATTTAGCACCTCGGACAGCGCTCTACAATCTTTATTGCTTTGCTGACCCTCCCGTCATGTCCTGGGCGTGCTCGACAGCCTCCACATGTGTGTGGCTGTGTGAGAGAGTCTCTGTGTGTGTGATATGAGGTCTGATTGAAAGGCGGTGTGTCACGGAACAGAGAGCACACATGCTCCAGGGCTTGTTCACAGCGAGGGATACACTGAGAAGGGTATAACGCACAGCGTGTGTGTGCGCGCGTGTGTGTGCGTGAGTGTGTGTGTGTGTGTGTCTGTGTGGGAGAGACGGAGGGAGTGAAAGAAACGAGGGAGCATTGGAGGGAAGGGGGCTGCAATTTTCTGGTTGTCGCGCCTCCAGCATATATCCTGGCCCCGGCACATTAACTTTTAAAAAGGGTTTCGTAGGGCTGAAGGTGTCTACATCACACACATACACGAACGCACGCACGTATAAGGACTGCCTTGAGACACACATGGACTAAACGAATGAAAAGAACAGAGAGGGTAAAAGGAGGGTAAGTGATAGAAAATGAGCACAAAGACCAGCAGCACTATGCAAGGATAAATGTTTGATATGGGAAATTACACTCCATTCCACACTGCAACCATATTTATCTCACAAAGTGGGTGTTTGACTATTCAGGTGGAACATTATCAGGGTCAATAAGGGTCAGGAGTATTGAGGACCAAAACTGCCAAAATCAAAAACAAATAAATGACTAAATTAATTAATTGATTGATTGATTAATTAATTAATTAATTAATTAAAGTGAGAATAAAAACAGATATAAAAAAATATAATGCAAAAGTGAAATACCAAAAAATACATATAAATGGAAATAAAAACAACTATATATATATATATATATATATATATATATATATATAAGTAAGTAAAAAATGCAAAAATTAAAATACAGATTAAAAATTTAAAAAATATATAAAAATAAATACAAAAATAAATATATAAATAGAATTACATATCAACCAATAACACACATTTATTTATTTATTTAGGGATATATATTTTTGTTGTTGTTTTTTTTTCTGTTAAAACATTTTTTTTTTTTTACATTTTTAATTTCAATTGACAAAAAAAAAACATACAGAAGATATACAACATACAACCCCCCCACCCTCCAAAAAAAAAATTCCACTACACTTTCTTAAACCAGATCAGTTTTAATAAGAAATAACAACAAAAACTTCCTGTTCGCCACAGAGCACATAAACAAAATAAATAAATAATTAACACCAATAATAATTCAGCAGATATACATAACATATGGAGACGCAGCATTGAGAATATGTTAATATAAAGCAGAGAAGAAAATAGAATAACAAGAGCATTTCATTTCATTTGTTCTCTCATGTCTTTGAATTTGTAATATAATTGATTATGCAGCCTCAAACAAGAAAAACAAATCTTTGGGAGTACCTCTCATGTTATATTTCGTTTTCTCTAGATCTAAAAATAACATGAGGTTCTTAAGCCACAGGGAAGCTTTGGGGGCGAAATGTGACTTCCAATCCAACAAAAATCCTCCTTCGTGCTAATAAAGAAGCAAAAAAAAATACAATTTTGAAACTTCTGCTCGATTACCTGGGAGTTTGGTAATACTCCAAAAATGGCCAATTGTGCACACGATACCACTTCAATTCTTTATTCATTCATTTAGTCATTTATTTATATTTAATTTTGGCAGTTTTGGTCCTCCATACAGAAGACAGGTGTGCCCCAGCTTAGAGGGGAGTTGTATCCCTGTCAGCCTGATGATATGTTATGCTACAATAGATTGATATGTGATCAAGAGCAGGGGATATGTGATCCAGCAGGAAGGAGAGAGAAGATGCAAAAGATGCTTGACTGATAAAGAGATAGCAGCTCATGTTTTATTCACAGCTAACGGTATCTTCCCCGTGCGCTCCCAAACTGCCCAGCCAGTAACAAAGTGCCCGGACAGACACATTTCTCTTCCTCTTGCCTGCTCTCAGCGCCGTCTTCCTGTCGTGCAGCCTGTGTTCTGCATTCACAGCATAATGCTGCTAGTGAAATGTAATGAAAGTGACTGAACTCCTCCAGCTGCCTCACTCATGATCAATCTCCCTCCTCTTTTTGCTCCTGATTGTAGGAGGTAATCTTAAAGAGAGCGGCAGACCTGGTCGAAGCCTTGTACGGGATGCCTCACAACAACCAGGTAGCGCACTCAAACTTCTGCATCATTCACATCACACACACATCGGGGAAATTCTTTTGAAGCAAACTTTGGCTTGTGATCGGCACATGCTCTATTCGCAAGCAATATTGGTCTAATGCTGCATTTGAGGAAGGTCGGAAGTCGCATTTATCCCACTTGGCTTTTCGCAGTTCCGACCTGAAAGCCTTTGAGAACCAAAATGGCGGATAGAGATCAATTGTTGTTGTTTTGGTGTTCAAAACACATTTTGAACTCCAGCAAACTTGCCTCCTTGCAATTTTTTTCTTATTTCATAAGCAATCCATACAGTTCAGTAGTTCAGCGTATGATTTCATGCGGGTGAGATAGCAGCATACTGTCACGTACGTTGTGTTACGTGAAGTTATGTCGAATATTAGTTTTAGTTTTAGTTTTAAATTGTGTTTTACCCTTCACCGTATGTGTTTCCATAGGGGTCACCATTGTAAAGTGATGTCACATTGAAGTCGGTCGGTGAAGTCGGGGTCCTTTTTTCCCCCGACTCCACAAGTGGGATTTCCAAGTACAAGGGGGCGTTCTACACACTTTCTGGTTTGAAGTCGGAAAAGTCCAACTTCCCACTTTCCTCAAATGTAGCATAACTCCTTGTATGTGTGGCAGCCATCTTGCGTTGCCACTGCTTCTTTGCGGCGTTTTCACATTATTTTCTGTGTCTTTGGCAAAAATGTCTCAGTGTATATATACATATATACACACTGCGTGTATATGTGTGTATAGTTCCTGTGTCTGGCATGCAACCCACTGGAAATACACGAGCAGGTGTAAACAAAACTGGTGAAGCATGGCAACGCAGTACAGAAACACACTTTTGCGCATGTAAACAGGTTACCCCGAATGTTACAGAAACTGGAATTTTGAATTTAACCCGAATATTGACTGCATGAAAACAGTCATTGTTCCAACTCTAAAAATTGGTAAAACCACAGTAAATACTACAACTAAAATATAAAACAAGAACGAATGATGCGTGCAATATAATTTCAATATACAGCCAGTATTTTTTCATATCATGCAAAGGGCAGTCCATCTTAATAAGTGTTGCAAAAAAGCCAGAGTAAAAAGCCTAGAATGACGCCTTTAATCCACTATTGTCAAACTCAAGGCTTGGGGGCCAAATTTGGCCCGCCACATCATTTTATTTGGCCTGCAAATCACGTTTGTTGACTTCATGTTTCTTGAAAAAAAATTTAAATTGAAAATTGTCTTCACTTTTAAGAATGTTTATCTATTGCAAGATTTTATTTTATTTTTTTAATCTTCCTTTTAAAATAAATTGAGAAATTATTGAACATGCTTTTGGTGTGCGTGTTTTTTTTTTTTTTACTGGCTTCTGATTTCAGAACTAGTTATCTATCAATTTATTGTGTATACAGTTTGTAGTAATATGAGGTGATCAAAATACAATTACCTTTCACAGTTATTACGGTGAAATTAGAAAAATAAAAAATTAGAGATGGGCGAGTTTTGGTACCAGCCTTATCTTAAGATATCGGTACCCATGACTTGTGACCGTTTTATGATCAGGAACAAGAAATTTGAAGAATATACAATTGCCATTAATTTCATACAATTTTAAGGAAAAACTCTATATTGAGATCTGAAGAAGGGTTTTAAGGAAAAATGCTTTATTGGGGTATATAGATTTTCTTTAAAATTATCTGTTGTTTTTTGAGGGGAAAATTTTATCCATCAAAAGTAATGGTGGTATTGGTGACTACTTAAGAGTTGAGTACTCGTGCTAGTATCGGTCTGCAAATAAGTGGTATCGAACATCCGTAGAAAACATAATTATGTGGCCTGCGACAAAAATGAGTTTGACAAGCCTGCCATGGAACTGATCAAATTGCTTCTGTATGATGACTTTAAAGGTTTATACCATCACTCAATGTTAAAATGTTATAATATAGATGTAGTATGGTTGACAAAATCATAACCGTCAGAGCAGCATTCGCTTTTCCATTTTTAGCACCTTCTGTTCTGTCAACTGACTGTAAAAGATGCTTGAATTTCTCTGTTTTTGTGATGCAAAAGCCCAATTGTAATGATGGAAGGATTTGTAGGTTTTGTCCACATTAAGTTCTAAAGAGGGCCAACAGCTACTCAATAGACGAGTAATAGCGAGGGCAAAAGGAGCTGACTTCTCTTCTTCTGATCCTGCCTCAATACCAGGAGATGATCCTGAAACGAGCAGCAGACATCGCAGAGGCCCTCTATACGACGGTGCCGCGAGGGCACAACCAGCTTGCCGGCCTCGGCAGCGGATCAGTCCACGCGGGCATGATGGCTGTAAACTCCTTCACCGGGTCCGAAGTGGCTCAAACGGCCAATCAGGGTGAGTGAAGATGACACAGATGGGACAAGATTGTCATCATCTCATTGCCCGGTGTGAGTACTTTTAGATCGCCAAAGAGGTTTAACGGGAAAGGCGAGCGAGCAGTGGCAGTGAGGACAAAAAAGTGAAAGGTGCAGATGGGGCAAGAAAGATGGAGAGATTGTAAAGAATGGCAAACTAGAGAGTCACAATGGAGAAATATGAGCGGGTCCTAGGGGTGTGTATATTAGACTGGGGTCGGCCCCCGTCTGACAGAGAGAGATGTGGGCGCAGTCAGGGGTGATTCATCACATGTATCTGGGGAAGGAGAGAAAATCGAGCTGCCGAACGTGTCTCAATACTTCCTATGAGCATCATTTTAAAAAGTCTTTCTGCTAAGAGGAAAACAACAGCCTCTTGACTTTTGCTTTATTTACTACCGCAGTATGTGCTAATTATGCTACAAGAGCCTACTTTGATGGTTAAAGTGCAGCCACTATTGCACTAGAGAGTACACTAGTGATCAATTCCAGGTGTCTTTTTTTTTCTGCTGTGTCAGCATTTGGAGCAGGGATGTATATTCAGAGTGTGCTTCTACTGTTCACCGCCTTGTAGCCTATAGCCTGTTGAGAATTAAGAGCAGAGATCGTCACATCTAGGAGGAGTTTTGAGTATGAATTGCCTTATCGATATATACTCTATAAACGTTTTTTTGTTCTTGTTGGAGAAGAGCCAGTTAGGTTAGAGGCTGCTTGTTTTAATACTTGGATCACTCTTTTATCACTCCTCCTACATTCTGTTGATTGCCATCTCACAGTGCCATATGTCATCCTAGATTGTCCCAACATTTCTCTTGGCGTATTTCACGACAACCATTACCCACGAACAAGGTATAGAGTGATGTATCTATCACACCACAATTAGTCATCTTCACACTTTCTGCCACGCAGCACTGAGGCTGCGTACACTCAGCTATAGTGCACCATTGTACTTTCAGAAGTGCATTGGGGTTGTACCATAAAAACTTTTAAGGCTTTTGTCCCCTTGACACTTGACAGCTGGAGAACATACCAGTCCTTTTAGATCCAGGAAAGGAACGGTACACACTGTTACAGTGGAACTTCTAACGTTCAATTTTGAATTATTATTTCTATTGTATAAATAATGTGTTCAAGGGTCAATTTATGGCCATTTTAAATGAAATCTTTTTATTTCTTCTAGAACGTAGAAATAAATACATAAATGACATTACCGTAATAAATACGCTGACTGTCTGTGAGTCACTTGTCTACAAGTGTAAAAGTGTTAATTAACAGTGTCAAAAGTATTTCATACATAGGGACCTAGACTGGCTGCAAATTGAAAGAGATTAGAGATTAGACTAGATTATGTTGATGATGATGATGATTATGATGATGATGATGATTATGATGATGATGATAATGAATTCCTCTTGAGGTATAAAACAATGAACAATTGACTGCACAGTAAAATACAAGAGTTACTAACTCTCCGCTCCCGGCCTCTGCTGGTGGAAAAGTCCGCTGCTTTCTCCGAACGATTAAGCAGTGCTAGAATGATGAGTGCTTTGCTATTTACTGACCAGAAACTGCTGGATCCAACATGAACTGCCGGTCGCAGAAAGGTTTAGTGATGTTCCACGGAGCTGTTTTTACAAATTTCACAGGTTTTGATGCAGAGTTTAGTACTAGTCAAAGCAGCTACAGCAAACATGGTCAATCATAAAACCAATATAGCTTCTGTAGATTTATGATTGGATGAGCTAGTAGTGGGAGCGAGTGAGTGTCTGTGTAGTGGAAATTAGGCCTAACACAAAACAAACCTTGGCCAGTTCCACCACAATTTTGTTTAGTTTGATGGGGTGATTGTTTTGTTTTGTTTTGTTTTTGTTTTGTTTTGTTTTCAGACTTTTAATGCCAGATTGCAGAAAACTGCAGATGTTTTCCTGAGAACTGCTGATGGCAGAAAATTCCATTTTTAATCGCTAGTACCACCTGTGGCTGAAAAATGAAACTGCACACGCCGTTCTTTACGTACACAATTCGCGCATGATGTCACATCCACAGACAGAGGGTGGGAAATTACAACCCGAATCCAGTCTAAAAGCTACTGGCCAGAGACTTGCAGGAGTACCCAGATGTTCTAGTCATAAATGGCCAAGTAAAAAGCCTATTGTAAAGATGTTTTTGGGCAAATTGTTTTAAGCTTTAATAGTGTCCAGGGAAAAAAGTGTGAATTATTGATTGCCAAACCGTGAATATGTGGGGGTCCCTTGAAAAATATAAAATAAATAATAATAATAATAATAATAATAATAAATGTATTCTAAATAGCTTAACTTTGATGTTATGATACTGCAGTCTTAAGTCTTAGTGTGCTTACATTACATCACATTCAAGTGTATTATTCTTATCTTTTCATACGCACTTACTTTCGAAATGTGTCATAAAAGTGAATAAAAAGCAAGCACATGCCATACTGTTTGTTCACCAACCTGATGACACTGCTTGATGGAAGTTTTAACGCTTTTGCGGGACTTGAGAGGCTACATACCCCACCCCAGTTCTGAATTGCACTACCTTTGTTTGACTTAAGGGGCGTTTGAGTTTAGAGGTCTCATTGTAAATTGGAGCTCAATAATTAGACCTCATGGGTACAATAAGTGTAATTGTACCTTGAGGGACACAGATCAAATCCAACAATACCTGTCTTTCTTTTCTTTTTTTACATGCATGGTGGCTTTTGAACAGTACCACCTATTTATATTCAAGGAGCATTAAGCTAAAAGTAACGAGGAACAACATCTCAGTTTGCTCTCTATCTCCTCATTACAATCATTTGCACAATATGGTGGCTCTTATGTGAAATGTGTGATGTCTAACACTTTCTGCCACTCAGAGGGTTTGATCGCAGAAACGTCTGCATACTCTCTCAAAAGGCAGCGTTGCATGGATTTATTTTTGTCTGCCTTCTTCTACATCCTTAACACCTTTTTTCTTTTCTCTTCCCTTCTACCTTCTCCTCTGCCTCTCCATCTTTCCCTGTCCATAGGTTTCAGTAGGACTACAAGCAGTGTGTCCCCTCATGGTTATGTCCCCAGCTCCACTCCCCAGCAGGGTAGCTACAGCTCTGTCTCCAATAGCATGAATGGCTACGCTAACTCTGGCATGGCAACCTTGGGCACCTCGCCCAACTTCCTCAATGGATCCGCAGGCAACTCACCGTATGCTAGTGAGTAAATGCATCACATCTTCCAGCCCTCCCATGTTTCAGATGAAGGCAGAGCCAGAGCTGTTAGACAGACACAACATTTGACGTATAAGGAGCAAATTGAGCAGTTTAGCTGGCTCATCTATTCCTTTAAGAACAGAGTCAAACACAAATCCTCCCTTTATTGGCAAAGGGGAGCAGATCACCTTCGCGTCCCCCCTGACACACTCACACAACCGCACACACATTCACTCTCTACATTAAAGACCCTTGATTAAATCAATAAACTAATTGCTAGAGAAGCAATTCCATTTCGGCTCTTTGATTCCTGGGTGTTAACAAGTATTTTAACAGGCTCATCGGCCCCACACAGACACTTTCAATCAATGGCCCCTCAGCCTGCCTTTGTAGGTCCAATTTTCATTAATTGATTAGTTAGGCCCCTTCATAAATGGATTATGACTTTATTGCGAGGATTTGGCAGGAAGGGCTATAAAAGCTAAGTGTTGGATAATAACAACAATAAAGGCAGGAGCAGATATCAGAGGGCAGGTGAAATACGACTTGGCTGATTGTAAAATCACTGAGGGGGAAAATGCTCTTAGTGTATTAGTAGACCAAAGACAAACCCTGGAGAAGTGGATAGATGGGATGATGTCAGTGGGGGGAAACAGAATTTGGCGTAGGAAGCTGGTGCCATACATGTAATGTAAATCCATGTCATGTCATGTAATCCTAATAGCCACTGTGAAGAAAGCCTCCATTTTCACGTGGAGCACCTTTCACAAATCCCGCTGTACTATTTTGTAATAATAATCTTCACAAGATGTCATTGAAAGCTGTGAAAAGGACTTTGATATGAGCATTAGAATCTTGGCAATTGCAATTAAACTCGTATTTGATATGAATTCATGAATTAAATGTATCCTTGCACAGTATGAGAAAACTAAGACGGCGTATTAGGGCCACGTATAAATATTTTTTTCTTTTAGAGGTGGGGGCAATATTTTAAAAAAATCACAAATTTGCTGGGTTACATTAGACTATAGCTACGCTACGTGTAATAGACGTAAAAAATAAATAAATAATTCTCGTAAATTTGCCACTTTATAAAATGGCAAATTTCCATTTTGGGTTAATTTTCAACCCTAACCCAGCAAATTTGTGGGTTTTTTTCTCAAAATAATGCCCCCGCCCTCTAAAAAAAAAAAGTAGACATGGCCTTAATACGCTGTCGTAAAAAACACTGACCATTTAAAAATTTATAATGCTCAAGTCTGGTTGAAACCGAACTATGTCACCTGGTTGAAGAGCAGCGTTCGGAAAATGTAAATAACTAAGATGGCTGATTCAGAATTTCTGTTGTTGTTGTTAGAACAGATCACGTTGTGTTACGCGAAGTTAAATGTTTCAAATAACTAAATAAATGTTATAATAAATAGATACATTTTTGTATAATCGTGTACATCATATTTTGCCATTCACGGTCTCTGTGGGGTCCGCCATTGTCGAGTGTCATCAGATTGAAGCATGTCGGGGATGTTGGAGTCTTTTTTTCCCCCAACGTTGCAACTCAGATCTCCGACTTCAAAGGGGCATTCCCGTGCACACTTCCTAGTTTGAAGTATGAAAAATCTGACTTCCCATCTTCCTGGAATGCACCATTTGAGTCAAGATGAAATGTATGACAGCTACATTAGTGCTTAGCTCCTGCTCACTGTTATCTTAGCATTAGTGACTCAGGTGACCAAGCCTGTCACAAAGCTAACATTTCTTGCTAACTTTTAATGCCACACCCAGTTGAAATTTATTGTCGAAATGAAACGGAAAACAAAGGGGATTACAGCTTGTGTTTAAAAAATAATAATAATACAGCTTTTGCATTAGGCAAGTCCGTTTAGCCTAATGCTAACAATAAATGCAAAATGTCATTGACATGCTAAAAGTTAGCATTGATAGTAGTGGTTTTAGAAGCAACATTTATTTCAACACAAACGGTGGAGCAACACAGGTGGATAACAACACTACTCATAGGGATATATTATTTATCCTCAAAGAAAAATTACTTCAAAAAAGCATCTTACAGTAGTTGTAGAAGTACTATACGTTAGTGTGTGAATGACTGTTATACTGGCTCCCAGTTGCCAAGGCAATACACCAGAAGGAGCAGCACAATGAATTATATTGCAGCATTAAAAAAATTTTTTTTTGGGGGGGGGGCATATCTATTAATTTTAATGGTGAAAGATGATGTGAGATACAATTAATTAACTCACAATATTTGTATCCCTCATCATCTTTCACCATTTCACCACACTTAAAGTCGCATCTCAAGGCACCACTACTACTTCACTACACTACTATAGCAGCCTGTTGCTATAGCGCCGGCTCTCGTCCCTCTCCATATCCCATCTGCGAAAGCATTCATCGGAGAGGGAATGCCGGCTGGCTATAGTTTCTCATGGGTATAAGTTAAGCATGGCAAACAAGAGGGAAAAACAAAGTCTGATAGTGATCTCGGAGCAAAAAACAGGAAACGGCCATTGGGTGGGGGGGATTGCAAGAAAGTAGAAAGAAACAAGGAAATAAAATTGAAAATAAAATGAAATGTGAGTGTTATAATGTTTGTCAAGGCAGGATTCAGGAGCCACTTGTTGTTATGGTAGTTGTACACACCTTTTTCTTTCCACTGAACTCGCACGTTCAGTTGACAATTATTTTTATATGGGGGGTTACCACCAGGTGTGTCTGTGTCACATCAGGCTTATCAACCAATTAAAATCAAGAGATATCAGGTCTTAGGAAAAATCTCAGTGTGTTCCACTTCACAGGGTGGAAAACAGCATGAATTATTGAATCACAGATTTATTTATTTTTTAATATGTAGAACAGCCATAAATGAATGTCTCTGTGTTAGGTATGTGAGTGAGATATCTGAACTATTATCCCTCCTGCCATCATCTGTTGACCAGTCCCCTTCTGTTCGTCCCGTCTACCCGTCCTCTGCCCTCGGCCCTCTCTCTAACCCCGTCTCTTCCCCTTTTTTTCCGTCTTCATCTTTCCTCCCCATCCCTCTTCCCTGACACCCTACCCCCACCCACCTCTCCTGCCCTCCATCCAACCTCCTCCTCCCCTCCTCCCAGTCGTCCCGTCCAGCCCCACCATGGCGTCGTCGACCAGCCTGCCCTCCAACTGCAGCAGCTCCTCCGGCATCTTCTCCTTCTCCCCTGCTAACATGGTGTCGGCGGCCGTCAAGCAGAAGAGCGCCTTTGCCCCAGTCGTACGACCCCAAAACTCGCCGCCCCCCACCTGCACCAGCGCCACCGCTAACAGCCTGCAAGGTAAGAATGAGGCTGCTGAGAAGTCAAGTGTACACACTGGAACCTTCAAAGCCCACCACAATCTACTGCCCATGAATGCTAAGCTAGGGTGACCAGACATCCCCGGTTTAACTAGGACAGTCCCAATTTTGAGCCTTGTGTCCTGAGTCCTTGTGGATTTCGCCAGCCCCATTGTTTTGTCCCACTTTTACGCAAGTCCCGTCCCGGCGTTATGTTTTTTTTAGTCCAATCAGCAAGCCAATTGTTTGGGCCATGTGCATGTCAGTCACACAGATGTCATAGCGATTCATATGATAGACCAATTAAAAAGGAATCTATTTACTTTCACACTTACGTTTGCATTCTCGTTTCGGCGCCATATTTCCAATGTTGCAATGTGGGACTGGCACAATGTGGCACATCCAGCTTCCAATAGCTGCCGGTGTGGGTACCAGATGTGATCGGGCTGCCAGATCGTATCGGTGGCCTTTGCACCTGCCGATGACGCCAGTACAGCAGCGCTACTTTAACGAAATACGCGAGTCAGATGTGTTTATATTATATATGTATATATATATATATATATATATATATATATATATATATATATATATATTAAATAACATAATAATAATAATTCCAATTAATTCCACACAATTAATTAATATTAATACAAATTAATTAGTTTTACTTTGTGCATTTATTTGCAATTTTATCTCCATCCTTTTATATTTATTTCATTTATTTTAATTGTATTGTTTATTCAATCTATTTCATCATTTATTCAATCTTAAAATATCCTGGTTTTATATTCTTCTGTTTATAGACGTTTTTACAATTTCAGTCAATACATTTTGTTATTTAAATTACATCTTTAATTCCCTTACCCCCCCAACGTTTCCAATGTTTCGACGTCAACTGGATAATTTCCAATCCTGTAAGAATGACATCATCAGTATGCGACCCCGATAAGATCTGGCAGCACGATCACATCCGGTATCCACACGATCTAAACTGGTTGAATAATGCTGAGTGCGTTGCATTGTTTAGCGCTGTTGAACTGTCAACCAATATAGCATTTAGCATTAGCTAAAATAACAACACAACCACTGGTCACCAAATTGACTAGTGATTACATATTTCTAATAGTTCCTGGTGAGAATTCACTGTATGTTTGATTTTCAGCAAAACTGCCGTGTCCCCGGTTTTAGATTTAGAAAATCTGGTCCCCCTATGCTGTGCACCAATAGCGTTACATTAACCTTCTTTTAATAACAATTTCTCACCTTTTCCTTTTCCTCTTTTTATCCCTTTCTTCCTCCACTTCACCCTTTCATTTCCTCCTCTACCCTCCTTGATCCCCGACTGTCCCTCCTGACTTCAGATCAGTCTTTTGTGGACTCTAGCAAGTACTCATCAGCCAGCTCCCTGCAGGGCCTGGCCTTCTCCTGAAGTATGTTTCCCCGCTCGTTCTCCTTTTTTTTTGTCCACCATTCCTCCTTTTTTTTCCATCCCACGCTGTCCCACCCAGCTCGTTCACAGCAGCAGCTCATCCTGCCCTGCCCTTCCTTCTCGTTTTTTATTTGTCACGCTCCACTTGTCAGTGAGAACGCATATGTGTTCCATTTCCTGTTTTCACTTCCTGTTTCCTGCCTTGTGCTGCGTCCGCCGTCCGCGGGGAGGTGTGTGCCGTGCCACTAGGGGTCATTCTGCTCTCCCATTTCCATCCAACATGGCTCATAGTCGGCCCGTCTAGGCAGGATGTTGCATAGTGTTGAGATCCCGAGCCAGAGAAATGATGGATGGGAATCTTTATCAGAGCCCCGAGCTAAGCACTTCCTCACTTCCTCTGTCGGCGTTGATGAGCGCTGAACATGGTGACCCGGGGGCCACTGCACGCTGATCATACTGACACACACACACACACATCATTCAGTTAATCCCAACAAGACGAACGCATTTAGGAAATAACCTGGGAATTAGTGGATTGAAGAGAGAGGGGAATCAATACGAAGCCAATATCTTATATGAAAAATTCCTCCATGTGATGGCTTATGTGCCAAACTGGGGGTAGGGAAAGGCTTAAGGAATGAAGCATGACTGGCGATAGGCCAGATTGGGTACACCTGCACGATCCAAGATGAGAGCAGGAAGAAAAATAAATCTGCCCTTACAAAGATGATAATGCTCAGTCTGCCATCTATTCATCTAACCCTACAGAGGACCAGAGACAATATTTGCTAAGTTGAAACAAAATGGACACTACATGCCTCACAATGACAATATATATATATATTATTTAAATTATTTCTAATAATTATTATTTTGTAAGCTACATGGGAACCTCCAAATTAAAACACAATATGTTCCATCAAGTTGTTTGACTTTCAAGTTGTCTGCATTCAGGCATGGGCCAATATTAGTTTTCAAAGTATTAAAATTACAGCTCTAAAATGACATTTGTGAAATATTTGGCTAAATAAAAACTGTACTTTCTCCCCATTAAACACAATCTAATTGTTTGCTCAACAAAAAAATATATTATTTTGTACATTAAGAAACATATACCATGCAAAATATAAGTAAGTAAATAAATACATTTTAACATTCTTCTTTGGTTTTAAGTCTTCGAAATAAGTCACATTGTCCAATCACTGGTGAGCTATTTTTAGAACAGACCCATGAGCTACTCATGTTGTCATTGGGGCTAACTAGGACATGTTGGTACCATATTTGTTTGTTTGTTTTAGGACAAAATATTACTTATCACAATATTAAAATCTTGAAATATTTGGGTAAATAGAAATTGGATTTCCCCAGTGAACACAATCTATTCTAGTTGTTATTTTATTTTATTATTTTATAAACATAAAATAAAAATATTTTGTACACTAAGGAACATGTACCATGCAAAATGTAAGTAAATGAATGAATGAATGAATAAATAAATAAATAAATGTTAACATTATTTTGTTTTAATTCTTCTTAATATGTCACAGTGTGCCATCAGTGGTGAGATATTTTTAGAACAGACCCCTGAGCTACTCATGTTGTCATTGGGGCTAACTAGCACACGCTGACACCAGGTTTATTTTTGTTTTGGTTTTAAGGGCAACGTACATCAATCAGAAGGCTTTTCTATAGCTGTAACGTGCCTTTTCTGTCTAACCTCTCTACTCTCTGATAGCAGAGAAGAAGAAAACAATGTTAATTGTTGATGAAAGAAGAGACTCTATTCTTTCTTTTGGTAGGTTCCATGTTTTTATAGCAATCGAACACACTATTCTGTGGGCCTTACAAAATCAGTGAAAATCCAGTAAAACAGCCGGTAGTGAAGGGAATTGCTTCAGTGAAAATGGCTGGGAGTAAATGAGTTAATAATGTTACATAAATATTAGAAAGTCCTCTCAGTGTATTGTAGTGCAAACTCCAACCGCAATAGTAAACATATTGTTCAATTAAATAAAACCCTATTTGGCACATTATCTTTGTAAAGATATTTGTTATATAATTCTTCCATTGGTGGTTGTGCAAGTGTATCAAACACAAGTGTGATGAAACACAACAATCTTTGAAGGCTGATCCATTTCCATGAGTCAAACATAATCTCATCGCCTCCGTCACCCATGTTGCATTTGTTCACACACTTTGGTGTAGCTGCTAACAATTAGCAGTGGCAACGTTCGCATGAAAGTATTTGGGAAGCAGCCCGTGCCAGACTGCAACGATGTGGTCCGTGTACGGCGAGTTAGCAAGAAAACGTTTGGATTTGAGCGGATAATGAGGGAGGCAGACGTGTCCTTGCTGCAGCACATTTGGGTTATGGCGCTGTTGTGATGACAGACGAAACCCAGCTATCACATGACTGACCTCTCGCTCTCCTTTTCTTTTTCTTTACCCCCCACTGCCTGGCTCTCTCCCTCTTTCCTCCCCCTCTTTTCCCACAAGCAGCGATTCCGGGGATGATTGTTCCACCCATGTAGAGGATCTGGAAAAGAAGAATGTTGAGAGGAACAAGACACGAGTGCGTGTTGGACTCCGGAGATGAAGTGACGATAAGAACTCTGTTCAAAACTCAGGCCTTTCCACTCCACTGGGATTTAGAAGACGGAACAACTTTTGCCATGTCATTTCCCTTTTGGTTGAATTAGTGTAGCTTCGGAATTCATATTCATGAGATTTATCTTTGTTTATTTGATTGCTGAAGAAGCCAATTGTAATGTGCATAAACAACAGTTAAGTGTTTAGCTTGCTTGCTAAAAAAAAAAAAAAAACACACACACAATAAAAATGGAAAAAGAGCGAGAGAGGTGGTGATCCTATTTTATTTAAAGCGGAAGTCAACCTGAAAATTTTGTTTAAAATAATGTTGTATGCGCCTTTACTAGTCTCTTTTGATTGATATTGTGTTTGTGGGCAGAGGTGGCAAATCCAGGTACAGAAAGTAAAAACCCTGCCAAAGTTTGGCTTTAGCCCCTGATGATAGCTAGCTAGGTAGCTAGCTACCTAGCAGTTAAACGAGCACCATGGGAGCCAGCTAGCTGGCACCTGGGGCTAAAGCCAAACTGTGGCAGGGTTCTTACTTTCTGGCCCTGGATTTGCCACCTCTGTTTGTGGAATAGGAATGAAGCAGCAAAATCCTATAGTTTTTATCCATCTGAGGGGGCGGCCATTTTGTCACTTGCTGTCAATTGAAAATGACATCACAGTTGCTCAGGGCTCACGTAACGACCAATGACAGCTCACCTATTGTCTCAGTTTTTGACATTTCACAAGCTGAGCTGTGATTGGTTGCTATCTGAAACCTGAGCAACTGTGATGTCAATTTCACTCGACAACAAAGGGCAAAATGGCTGCCCCCTGAGATGGATAAAAACAGGTGGATTTTGAGGCTTAACTCATGTTTCACAAACAATAATCAAAATGCCATGTTTAGACTAGTGGGGCTACATTAAACGTTTGATTGTGAAGAACATTTTTGTGTTGACTTCTAATTTAAGCTGTTTGAATTCTACTAAAACTGTGACCGCAGAGCTTGTCACGAGAGTTTCAAAAACATGATGTGATTATTTAGCCAAAAAGGGTTCATAAAAACTTGAAAAGTCCAATGACGTGTGTCCAGCCAGCACTGTACTGAAGGAGTCAAGCAAATGTTACATTAGAATAAATGTTTGATATATTTTTGTACATAAAAAAAATCTGTCTTTTCAGGTTTATTTCATTTGGCTTTTTTTTTTCTTTTGCAATTGCTCTAGTTTGAAAAACGTCTTAAGGCAGCTTCTCAGTACAGAAGATTTAGAGATACAACGAGGCTTTGGATACAAAAAAAGGGGGGGTTTGTGTAAGATATGCTATAAATACTGTATTTATCCCTTGTATTTGTACATCACCTTTGTTTGGTTGTGTTGTGAACATACTTCACCGTGTTTTGTTACATGATTCACTGTCGTCTCTCACTATTTAAATGTGACTTCTTTTGGTTTTGTATGGGACTCACCAACACGCCATTGTCTATTTTTGTATAAGTTAATAAAACGTGTCTTTTTTTTTTGTTTGTTTCCTTATGAAAATGTTTATTGTATGGCAAAAAGTAGCATCTTATTCAGAGTATTTGGTTGAAGTAGATTTTTTAAAGAATATATACACACACATTAATATATACTGTAAAGATATATCTTTTTGTTTTTTCCAGATTGATACTGTTAATATGCATGGGTTCTTCTCTTGAGTGGCACTGTCTTTGCGTGAGTGTGTGCGTGTGTGCGCGCATTCTTCTTTCTTTCCCCATGTTATTTATTCCCGCTTACATACTGTATCTCCACACTCTTGTTTTCTGCCACTGTAATCTTTACCAGCAGTCTAGATGCCTTAACAATGCAATCCCATTCTTCATTCAATCACGTGTACAGTTTTTTAGCCTCGCCACAATTGTCTCTTTGCCACAGAGGAATTCATGGGAACTTGGGGGACAAAGCACAAACACACACAAGACCACGAAGAGCCATAATTCAAAAACATTGGAAAATACAACAGCAACGACAAGAAATTCTTTTAACCTTTTTGAGCTGTTTATGAATCTTAAGTAGCACATTGAAGCGCTGCCACAGCACAATCTTAACACACATATGGAATCACAGTTCAGACCATAGCCGATCCTTATGTCATTCACGCCACAAGCTAAACAGAAGCTCATTTGTGTATTTTTTTTTTTTTACGATGATTTTGTGTATGTGTGCGTGTGTTCAAGCTGTTGCTGGACAGACAGACGGACAGACAGACAGAGAATGGGACTTTTCTTTCAGCGTTTCTGGTTTTGTTAAGGAGTATTTGAAGAGAGAGGCGCCCGCTGACAGACGAGTGTTTTCAAGCACTTGTGTTGTTGTTCTCTGCGAGGGGCCGAGCCATATCTGTTTCACAAACACACCACAGAGGTCTATTGTTGTACACAAATGAATGGCTTCTTTGGAAACTTTGCTCCATCTCCATTATGATTATTGGTAACGTTTTGTACAACGAAAATGACAGATGCAAACCAAATAGCCAGTGTCTATTTTTTTCTTCTGTTTTTTTTTTTTTTTTTTTTTTTGTGTGTGTGTGTGTGTGTGTCTTTTTGTCTTGGACTGCAAATACACTCAAAAGCTCTAAGAGAAGAAAAAAATCTACTGTATAGATTGTTATTGTTTTTGATGAGCTGTAAGATAATTTTTGGACTCTCACAATGTTGAATTAAAGTTACATCTTGTCTGTGACTTTGTCCGCATTTTTGTTGTTGTTAATCAAGAGCTCATTTTGTATGTCCGCATAATTGAAACAGAATGCTGCTGTTTAACACTGTACAGCACCATATATAATAAGAGTTTCCCACGCTTCGTCAATTTCAGCTTGGTAATCCTGGAAGGGGAATTCTTCCGTCTATGGTCCCCTTCTCAAGGTTTCTTCCATTCCTTCCCCCAATTGTGTTTTGAGTTTTTAGACGAGGGGATGCTCTTGATCTTTGTGAACTGTGGGCCTGTGAAGACCTTTTCGACTCTTTTGTTATTAAGGGCTACAAATAAACTTGAATAGAATATAACAGTACATGGACAGTGTGTGAATTCAAATCGTAGGAATAGATTTTAATAAATGTTTTTAGACGTATAAACAAAAAACACAAATATACAGTTGGTTCTTTACAGAGCGTGCACCATTCTTTTCAACTAAAGGTGCTACACAAATTTTTATTGAGTTAGGTCTTACAGCTGTTTTTAACTAATTTTTGGGTGCAAAATCCAAAACGGGTCTCAGTTTTTCTCTATCACGTCAAGTATATAGGATCCCTGATCTCTTAAATTAAAAATACTTGACAGAGTCTGTACATGCGTGTTTGATAAAACTTTCAAATATTGACACACAATCAAATATGAAAGAAATAGACATGAGAGCAATATTTATTTAACACTATTATGTTATTGCAAAGAATAACGATATTGTGATTATAATTGTGCACAAGTGGTTAAGTAAAAAATTTATAGCTCTTTCTAGTGTGTTCAACTTGGGGATTATTGTGTTTGATGCTAATAAGTGTAATTTTGCTTATCTGCAGGGAGCAGAACTGTGGGGGGGAAACTTTACGTACTGATTTTTAGTTTTTTGTTTAAATCAGCATGCCAATTTAAGTTTTTATCAGCATAAAAATCTAAGTCAACAGATTTTTTTTTTTTTCAAATTGTGTCCCAGGGTTGTTTTTTAGTTGAATTAATTAAAAAACGTTGAAAACGTCAGATTTTACTTTGGACACTATTTAACATTTTGTTTTGCTTGTTTTTCTGATTATGTTTCCAACCAAACCAGTAAGTCAATCAAAATCAATTGGAAATAATACAGTATACTGTTTTTGAATAAAGGGATGGACATAAAAATAAAAATAAAGTTTTTTCATCTGATTCTCTGCTTAAGCAAAAATTAAACAGATCAATCAATTATTAAAATAATCGTTAGTTGCATCCCTATTATAGTACATACTAATGCATGTAATTGTTTCACTGGCTCTATTTTTAAATTAATATTTGTTCAAAATTAGTCGAGGGTTTGGAATGAGAACAATCACATGCTTATCAAATCCACAAACAGAAACAGGAGTTGCAAAGACAAATTCCTCAAGTCAAGAACAAGTCTGCATCCCTTCCCCCTTCTTCCTCGGATTCTCATTGTAATGAATCCAATTCATTAATGCATTAGCAATGCCACGTGAACATGGTTAGCCTGACAAGTTTCCTCCTAAACATATTAGTTAATGATGATTCTAAGGTTATTAATTGCAAATGCACCAGCCCCCACTAATTGAGTCATCATTTGCATACCCGGTCATCAGCAGAAAATTAATTTCTTTTTGATTTTTGCATATGTAATTTAGGTAGGCCGCGATTGGATTACCTTAGCGGATCCTGGGATTCTGCTGACCTCCGAGCGTTGCAAGGTCTCGGTGGTAACTGGAGGCTTCCGTAGCACCCAGGGAGGCTAACCTGCAAGTAGTGATGATGAGTGAAGGATTTGCAACGCTCTTTAATCGCTTGCAGCTTGATAATTGTGCAGAGGTGTATATCTAATAAGAGAGTTGATAGTTTGCTGACAAGCAGTAAAGTGTGTGCATGATTTAAATGTAAGAGGTAGAATATCGAATTACAGAGGGCACTACATGCAGAGGGAAAGCCTAATGTTTTTGATTAGCACTACAAGCATCAACACGCGGCCCAAGGGACTCCCCAAATGCACACACACACACTCATTCAAACACATAAATCATAAATACGCCAAGACAAAAGGTGATGCCATTTTGCTCCAGCTTTGCAGGCTCAGATAGAGTGGTCAGTGTGGAGGAGGACAATAGGAGTGGGAGGCTCGGGGCAGACCTCTGGAGACTTCGTATTCAAAGACACTATTCCTGGAGAACTAGAGGCGCCAACAGCCTCGGAGCACATCAAGAGCGGCGCTGCTCAGGAGTTTCTGTGCTACTAGTATCCTAATGAAATATATTAATGCACATATTCTCCTCTCCGTATGGACACATGAAGAGAGGAAGGGTGGTGGAGAGGCGTATTTGAAAGCAAAAACAGGATTCCCCCATGGGGATCCCGCATAAAGAAATGGAGAGAAGAGGAGAGGATGGGGGGGTAGTCGTGGGGTGGTTTGACAATGGAAGCAGAGCTAGTCAGTGAGCAAAAAGACAAGGAATGAATATTAATAATATTCAGGCTTGGAAAACAGTTACAATGGACAAAGAGGCACATTCCTTATCACACTTAATAAGTGTTACGACTGAAGGCTATTTTCTTCAAGCAATCCAGGTTACAGGTTGAGATTAGTGCAAAAAAGTATACAGTTGGTCAAGAGTAATCATAGAATTGGCTAGCTTTTAATACCAGTTTTACAGCAACAAAGTAAATGATATATGTAAATATTACATTAGGCAATGAGAGCAGCATTGTGTCTATATGTTAAAGGTAAACTGCACATGAATAATTAGATTGCATACATAGTGTATGTGCCCTCACAAATATGAGGCCACACGCATACTTCAGCTTCCGCCCACATTCCACAAACATGTAATAATACTTCATTGAAACTCTCCATACATGTGAATGTGTTTTTTTTTTTTGTCGAAACTGTCCAGGTTGACGAAAATTAAAAGCCTGTATCTTTTTTTTTTCTTGCAACATAATTTTTATCCAGTTTTGTTTTTCAATTTTTATTTTATAATAATGTAAGTAAATATGTCTTCTGTGCTGCTACTAGCAATTTACAGTTATAAAATCAAAAAATCTCATAAAAGGGAAGAATAGCACCTATTCTACAATCTGAAAACAGCTGGGTCAAAAGTAACCCAAATATGGATCAAAAAATGGACCGATCCACTTTATGGATTGTTTTATACAAAATGATCAAATTGTTGGACCCAAGTAAAGGATCTGACCAATTTTTATGACTTGTTTTACACTATAAGACCAATTTCTTGACTGGGTTATTTTTGACCCAACAGTTTTTAGAGTGTACCACACTACTGTAAGTGACTCAGCAGGGTGCTTTAGTTTTAGTCATCGTTCTTAGAGGATAAAAGAAAGTGTTTTAATATTATCTGTTTTCATGTTTTGCTCCACTGTTTGCATTCAAACGTTTATTGCTTCTAAAACAGTGGCTACTCTATCTGACAAGGCCGGGCAGGGAGGACTCAGGCGCAGGGGTTTGTTTAGCCTCAACGGCTGCAGTTTATTCAACACAATTCACCTCTCGACAGAAAGGAAAACTACTGAACAAAAAACACTCCAAACTGGAGGGGAAACAAGATACAAAAAGGCACGAGAGCAAGACTAGACAAGGCAAGACGAGTGCTGTGGACCAGTGGTCCCCAACCGTTTTCAACGCAAATCCACTATGTATTTTTATGTACCTGTCCTAGCAGCACTAACACCATAACAAGGGTAACAACAACACTTTAATATGGTGAGGTCACTTTGGTAATGCTTATGAATGATACGAGCAACACAAAAACTGGGGTAGGCCTATTTTGTAGATATAACAATAAATGTGAAGCCACATTTTTATGTAACTAATTTAGCAGCGCCCTCCTTAAATGCGCCAAGTTGGCACATTTAAGAGATAGATATATTTAAGGAGGGCAGGATATGTTGGCGCCGCCAACATAACAAGGCACCACAGAACAAATCTAAAGTCCATGAGTAACTCACTCATCATAACGCTAAATTAAGAGCAGCTCGCCGCGGAGCCCATCATGCGTTGGAATCACCTGTCACTGTAAATCCATGCACCTTTCTTTTTCTTCTTGGTCATAGACTCCTGTGTTGTCATATACCTGGGCCTACTCTCCGTTGCAAAGAAACTTTCCAAATATGTCTTTTTTTTTTACTCATTTTGCTAACTTGACGATTAGCATCAGCGCTACGCTACTGAGATAATTAGCATCTTGACATGTGTCAAGAGTCCGTCGTAAACAGAGAGAATCCAGTCACTTTTCAAAATAAAATATTTTTAAGCCTCGGCTAATCAGTTTTATTCTTTTAACTGTGCGGCCCGCCGTGGCCCAAGGCCCGGTACCGGTCCGCGGCCCGGTGGTTGGGGACCACTGCTGTGGATCATTGGCTGTGAGACCACTTCCATGCACTGGACGTGACACTTCAGCAACGAGACAAAGGAGACACAGACTATTTAACACATGAGGGTGATTGGGAACAGGTGCACACAATCAAGGATTGGGGCGGACACGGACACCACATGAGGGAGGGACCTGAAACGAGAGGAGAGTTATACTTTCAAAATAAAACCTGAAATGACAAGACTAAGTCACTGCAACGTGACACTATCGACGTTAACCCTTAAGGCCTCTTTGTACACAGTAAATTCTGTAGAGTAAATTTGACTCTATTTAGAGTAAATTTGACTCTATTTTGAGTGGGACCAAATAGACTCAGTTTTAGAGTAGGCTAATATTTAGGCCCAATCCCAATACCGCCCTTTGCCACTCATCTCGCCCCTCCCCCTTATGAATGCGCGTTCACGCAGACAAAGGAGTTTCCCAATTCTCCGTAAAATGTAGGGGGAGGGTTAGAGACAATACGACAATAACAAAACGCAGGAGACACGTAAATGTAAGTATGCTAACTGTGTTCGCTAAGCACGGGGCTGTTGTGTTTTGGCAAGTTACGGGCAGTAACCGTTGCAAATTGGCATTGAATAATGCCATGGTGATCAACCAACTCTGCTTTGTTCCTTGTTCCGGAAATGAAAATTGTCCATAAAATGCAGAGGAATCTCAACTCTGTGGCAAATCACATAGGAGGCGATGGAGTCGAGGTCTGTCGGTAGCACCGAACAAATTAAGGTGAGGCACAGTGCACAGTTATTTAACATTTGTATGTGAAATTGTGAATGATGCATGTTAAGCCTAGGGTTGGGCAGTTTTCTGACATAATCGTTAAAACATTTCTATAAATATGTAGAATTATAAAATGAAGATATACCTCCACATTCTCTTATTGAAAGTGTACAAAAATATGTTTTTTCAGAGAGATCAATGGAAGCAGATGATTTTGAGTATTATAGCAATTATGTTGGTCATGATAGAATTGCATATTTCGTAGCATTGGCAAGTTCTTTTATATAGTTTTCTTATAATGTGCATAATGCCCCTGTAAGAATATTTGCACTTATGATTTTAAGAAATTATTTGTGCTTTTCCAAGTTATGTGAACTTGTTGTTTAATGATATACAATAGATATAATATAAATGTTTAAAAAATGAAACGCTATAGTCATTTTAGTTTAGTTTATTTATTTATTTACATTTTCTATGGATGGTGTGCCTCGAGATTTTTTCGATGAAAAAAGTGTGTCGTGGCTCAAACAAGGTTGAGAAACACTGGTCTACTGTATGTGTATGTACTCTAAATGATGTCTATGATAATACTTGTCAGCAGGTGACATTCAATGAATGGATGCACGGCAGTGTTACGTGAATTCATCCAAATATATGGGGCATGTTTCCGCATTATGTGTCCGATGAACTGTAGGATATTCATAATAATTGAGCCCCCCATGCCCCCATGCATTTCATGTGCCCCCCTTAACCCTGGGATTTGGCGACGGGTCTGTATATATGGGTGAATAGACACAAACTGTGGCATTTTAGCCGTAGAGACACAAAATAACGTGAAAACGCTGTAGAAAAATCAATATATTAAAGCAAGGCTCCTTTAGCAAGTGGGAAAGAGCAAGTCGTGACTACATAGACCAAGATTCCTTGCGAATTCAAATAAGCTTAGAAGAAGAAAAGAAGACAAAGAAGTAAATAGAGAGCATGCGCCCAGCGAAAAACCGATGTGCCGTTCAATCGAGGTATTCCAAATTTGTTGATAAGAGCAAGAATTCGGGTTATGAAAGGGGTAACGTTTACATGCCAAATATTGCCAATATTTGGGGTTTTAAAAAGGTTATTGCCTGCATGTAAATGTATAGTCAGTGTGTCCCTACCCTCAAGCAAAGGCACATGATTTACGTTAGAAAAGTCTCTCTGCACGCTAAACAAAAACAATGTCACAAATATTGGATAGACGTGTTAATTCTGTACGTTTTGACATCTATCTTAATTGTTCGGCCTGTCACTATATGTTGCTGTCTGAGTGTATCATACTTTGGTTGACAGAACCAAAGTGTACTGCCACTGCTACAGTATAAACATGGCTCTAATGTGCACTTGTGGCTACCGAATATGACGCTTTTGCAGGTGCACAAAACACCACTATATCTGGCTGCCAGTAAGACGGAGCACGTTTGAGCTCCGCGGCTACACGGCGGATGAGCGTGGACTCACATTTGAGGTTTGTGCTCTCACTTATGAGGGTGTGTGGTCGTTTCCCACAGTAATTATGGCGGTGACTCTGTGCGTCTGTGTATGATCTGTGTGGTACCTGTCAGAGGGAAGCCGGCAGAGCACATGCTTTATACGCCTTGTAATTGCTGCTGCTAATTTACTGTGCAGTGGTCTAATGAGTGGGGAGGATGAGGGGCTGAGGTGTGTAATGGATGTTAGAGCAATAGAGATACAAAGATAGATTTTATCGTATATATAGAGCGAGGGGAAGAGGGGGGTGCAAAATGTGTGTGTGTTCAGCAAGCATGTTAGGACACTTATCTTTATTGTTCTACTGAAGCAAAAAAACAATTTTTCTTTCGATCTCTTCCCCATATGCATTCCCCCTCAGCGAGCACATTAGACACGCTTTTTGTTATGTTGATTAATGATAAAAGCAAATCCATAAATAATGTAGATTATTTATTCCATTTATTCAGATGCTAATTAGGGCTAGAAGCAGCTACCTCAGAGAGAGATACGCCCTTTATTATTTGTTTCTTTCTTCATCTGTTCCAGTACAGCTAGATAGGCCAAGTGACTGAGGCACATATTAATGTCATTCGCACTTTGAAGCACCAACGCTATCTTGTGATGGGGACATATCCAGCCTTCATTTTCTCCTAATGAGGTCGTGATAGAGGCCAGCGGTTTTCGGCACATTCGCACACATATGCAGGCACATTGTGTTTTTTTTTTTTTTTTTTAGTCTGTTGCTCTCGATGAATGCTGGATTGACAGGGTCCTCTTTGATTGATGCGCCGCAGTCCGTCCACATGTTCTACAGCTCACTCATTTAATTATGTTTCCTAAGCATCATTAAGTACCATTATTTTCGATCAAATTCTAATGAGAGAGGTAGCCGGTCGCAGGACAAGCTAATTGGTGATTAATGTTGTGTATCAGTGAAAGACGACGCAAGATTGCTCATTTAATGACACAATGCTGTATTTAAGTGCTGAATATGGGAAAATGCAAACAAAAGAAATTATGACTTATCAGAATCATCTTTGGCCAAGTATGTAAAAGACACAAGGAATCTGTCGTCACAACCCGTACAAGAAACGTAAAAATAACAATGACAGAACGAGAAGCCTGGCGGGTTGCTATCAGCACCCGAGTTTCTTAATGCCTCATGAGTTTAACTCATTCAAACCCAAAAATGTATAAATACGTTTTTTAATACTTTGTCCTACACTATACGTTTTCTTTTTTATGCTAGAGCATACAGAAAGCTTTGATACAGCTCCTGACATGAAGAGGTCGCTTAAAGCAATGGTAGTTATTACAAAAAAACGGAATGAAGGTGGCAGCAGAGTAAAAGAGATCAACCAGGGCCATGTTGGAACAAGCTCTTTTTCCCATACTTTTCAGTGAAAATGGCTGGGAGTGAATGAGTTAAGTTTCTTAATACATCAATCCGATGCCGGTAGTTGAGAAGTGGCTGGGTGTCGCTATCTATATAAATAATCTATATAAATAATCTATATAAATCACAATTGTAACGTCACATTGTTGTCTGGGGGCATTTTCGATTCAACTTCTTGAATCGTCGTCAGTCCGTTGTGACATTTGCTCACTGTGACTGGCTGTTAGCTAACTAATTTGGAACAGGAAGTGACAATCGCAGACAGTCAACAATGGAAAGCCATTACAGTTTCGCTCACCCTTTGCATTTGGACGTATAAGGTCTGTCTGGACAGAAAACCGATAAGACTAATTCATCGCTATGATTCAAGAGAGACTGGCATTGTATGACATTATCGTTAAAGGGGATGTTGATAGAGTGACAAAAGCCAAACTATGGCAAGACATGGAGACGCAACGGTGTCTGTTTGTAGCGGTGTGTATTTCCTTCAATTCTTCCGACGCAGTGTGCTGATGGTCAGGCCGACTCCACTGACGTCGGACTGGTGTAGACACCTTTAGATGAAAAAAGAAAACATAAGGTGGGGACAAGGCTCAACCTATGCTCCTTTAAATGGGATGGGGGGGGGGGGGGCGGGGTTGCACAGCAGGAACCTGGAAAAAGCACATACAACTACATAAATGAAACGCATTGCAACTAACTAATTAATGAAACACATTGTGCCCTATTTTTGTTCCCAATGCAATTGTAGCGCAAAGAGCAGTCTAACTGTGCTGTTTTATTTCTTTTGGTGTTTTCCTAGACTTTGTGCAGGTAGAACTGGGCGTAACAGGGTGTTTGCACTCTTGTGCACCTTTATGGGATGAAATGAAGCCATTTCCTGGCCAATCGTAGCGGCACCCCTCATTTGCATTAGAATCATGGCAGTACAAGCGCAAGCAGGCTTGACATTGCAAAAACAGAAAATAGACTCGCTGGGATCCGTGCATGACATTGACAGGTAAACTGCAAACTCTCCCTCTGCGGATGATGTGGTCGGCCACGCATATGATGTGGGCAATTGGAGACCGCATCGCACCCATGATTGCTTTTGGAAACCTCACCAATAGTTGTGCTGCACGGTCAGAGTGGTGCTATTAAGATGATAATGATTATAATTTGTCCATTGAATTGATTCCTGTACTGATTCAGAGGGATTGCCCGACATGAGCCAGGTTTACATGGAGCCATGTATTCCGATAACAAAACGGGATGAAAATGCAACATATAAACACCTTAATGGGAATGAAAAGGCTGAATCCAAATGGAACTTCTTTCGGAATCACGGGGCTGGTATATTCCTTTCGTCAATCTGAATGAGCGTCATGTAAAGACTGCGTGCGACATGCGCATGCTCTGTCTTGACGTAATGCGTCATGACGTCGTCAGTTCCACCCACTAAAATGGCAGCGTCTCTCCAAGATGTCGTCTGCAAGGGAAGAACTTGTTTTAAAGTACTTGAAACTTGTTTTTATCAATATGCTGTTTCAATATAAGTGTTAAAACTATCGCAACTACTGTGCTAAATGACAAATGAACTCTAATGATTTCAATCAGAATGACTAAAAAGTCTCCACGTGAACCCGTCTATTGTCATATTGATGAATGAAATCGATGACGCCAACCACACACATCTGCGAAGAGACCAATCTGTCTGCCTGTGCCTTGATGAGATCCATCAGAATTGCGTTACACCACATGCGATACAATTTAGTCCAGCTTTTACCGAGTCTAAAATCTAGTCTACTTTTTGTGGCTAAATTTGCAGATGCAGGCCACGCAACTCGGTGCACCGGCATGCCCAGGCAGGCATAACATGTCTACCAAATTCACAAATATGCTGAACTAGATTTGCCCCGGCACGAAAATGAAGTTAGGCCCGTTTTTACGCCGAGCGCACTGGCCCATTATTTGGATATTTTCCCATCTTCCTTTTTTCCATATATACACACACACATACACACTATGCATTACTTTGAATTGTTGACCTCGCATTATGCACTCTTATTGCAAAAATGCTGGAAGAGATAACTCAGCTGCTCCTCCAGATTATCCACTAATAACTAACTCAGTATTGATGCACTGCGTCAAAGGTTCGCGCAGACACGAGAGCGTGCGCCAACACAGACACAAACATCTTCATGTGGTATTGATGCGGCGCGCGGCTGTAGGTGTTTCCATTTAAGGTCAGTCGATCGCCTTAAGTATGTAATGTAAGGAGGGGGGTCCGTAAACATGTCAAATTAGCAGTAATGAATGGGCAGGCGCCAGCAGGGGGAAGTGTCAGGGTGCAGGCTCAGGACAATACATTAGCCTGAGTTATCCTAGTTTGGCCTGCTCTAACACACGCGGCGGCCATGCAGACACAGTGTGTAAACCAAAGGGACCCATTCAGCGGTCACACACTCGGCTTTAATGGGGCCGTGTGCCTGATTGGTGTCCCAAAGACAAAAGTTCACTTGATAACAGAATGATAGCAGGCGGTTGGTTCAAAACACTTAAAGAGGCAAAGTTAAATGATTGCGCCTAGGAAAATTGAGGACAAAAACAAGAGACCTCCTCCAAGGCTGACACATTCACGCTTGGTAAAATCAAAGAGTGGCTGAGTATCAGCTAAGTGCAAATATAAAGGCACAATTTCCTTTGAATGGAAGTAGAACAAAATGTGATAATATTCCACACAACCAAGATTTATCACAATATAATCTCATTACTGTATATTTGACTCCAAAAATGTGAAAATAATTTCTCGTTACTTTTTTTATTTTTTATTATACGATGAAGTGTGAGTGGCAGGTTCGTCATGATAAAAGCAAATGTTTAGCTGTTTGTTTGTTTGTTTGTTTGTTTTTTGCTAAGGAAATTTTGAGGCACAAGCACTGTATGGTAGCAGTGAACTCAAATCAACTCACTTCACAATAAGAAGCAGTTTGACGACCAGTGAACATCCATCCATCCATCCATTATCTGAACTGCTTTTCCTCAATCTTCAAAAAAGAGGCTTCTGAAAGTTTAACGCCACCCCTAGTTGTAGTTTACTGCTAAACAAAACACAATACCAAGAGAACTATATTTTGCATATTTAAAACAACCAACTCAATAGACATTTTAGCTCAATACTAACAAAAAATGGAAAATGTCATAGATGATCGTCTTACCTGCCGATCTACATTTTTGACGATCCCGATTTTTTTTTTCACAACCAACAGCATACACTATCAATGTTCCAATCGTATTTTATTGTAAAACTTAATCATAACAGTGAAACAATACAAACATGTTGTTTTAAACCATGAAGCAGTTCTCTCAAATAAAATTTAAAAGTCAAGTATTAATCTCACAGCAGAAGAGGACAATGATTTTTTTTTCAGACCTTTGAGGAGGGTGATGAGATCGGTGGACAAGATTGTTTCATTGTAAAGGATCAGTAATCGCCAGTCCTCCAAAATTAAGGAAAGTGAAGCCGATACCAATCTCTGTCAATTGAATTAATCAATTATTACCCTTCAAGCAATTGAACACAAATGGTGGGGCAGCACATGTAGACAGACAATATGCCAATACTCACAGGCCTATATTCGTTATCCTCTGCAAAGAATGACTAACATTTTTGTGGCATACCGAGGAGTTTTGACCAGCTCCATGTATGTCTGCCCCTAGATGGCAAAGGTGCACACACCAGAAAGAGCAACAGGATGGGTTCATCTCATTCCTCTAATTGCACGTTCCTAGGTCGTCGCTCCTCAATTTACATGCTAGTGCCTCCCACCAGAAAATCCAACGAGGAGGGAGGAAATTGACAAATAAGAGAGGAAGTTGAAATGTTTTGGGGTAATGAGACAATCGCTCCTCAATATTGTCATTGATGACTCCTAAAGATAACATCACGTCATTAACGCGTCTCACAAATGCACCGTCTGTGTGTCAAAATGATTGCTATTGCCACACGTCCATTTCATTCTTTATGTTTCAAGTGGGATTAAATTCAAGTCAAATATCACTAACGTTACACTTCACAACTTTGCAGATGCAAAGACGAGCCAGTCAGTGTGTTCCAAGCGCGTGTCCCACGCCCACTCCACTCCCAATGCACACAGTGCATAATGGAAATGACTTGTAATTATGTAAGAAAAAATGTAGTATATGTTATTCGTGCATTACTTTATATGCGAGAAACTCAAAGGTGACCAAATGCATTTGAGAAATAGCAGATCTCACAAATAGGTAATATTGGTTCAGCGTAGTAACCATGAGCCAGTACTAATCATGACTTTTTAGTATCAAATACTGCTCCAAAAAGGACAGCCTCTCAGAAAAATATGTATATTCAAGCTAAAATAATCCAGAAACGTCACAAACTTGGATTAAATCTATTTAATTTGAAGCCTCGTTAAGCCTATTTGGGAATTTGACAGACAGCTCTGCGCCATGGTGGGTCTACCAAGGTTGTTTCTTTTGACATGCGCCCGGCGCACCTGACAATTTGGTGGCTGAACTGGAACCACGTCAAGTAATGGTGCAGGGAGCGTAACGCTACTCTAGAGAACTTGATCGGGGCACAGCAGACGGATTCCGCGCTCCACAGACGGGGAGTGGCTCACATGGTATTTCAATCATAAATCTGTGCATTATTATTATTATCATCATCATATGTTTTTTTTGTGTGTTTTTTTATCTTCTGTATTGGTTTTATACTGGCAAGTGGCCACGTTTGTAGGGCTTAACACAACAGCTACTTCCTAACGTCACTTTCTCCTTCTCTCCCCCTTCATGTGGTATGACAATTTATCCACTTGTTGGATTGCTAACAAGGTCGCTCCACCTGTTTGAAACTGCCTAGGTCCTAAATAAATAACCGGGTGTCTTCCGTATGTTATGTGCTTTATTTATGTTGTATTTTTTTTTTATGTCCAAAATACAGAATGCCGGCACATGTTTTTTGTTACTCCCCACCCTGAGGAGTACTGACTCTACTATTGGCATCCTAGAGCAAGGCAAGCAAATCCTTTGTCACTTCAACAGCGAAAAGAGAAAATCAATTCCTATATCAGTATTTTTATCCGGATTTGCTCCCAAATCAAATAAGTCGCTTGGTGGAGGTAATAAACACACACTCATGATTACCTCCCTACCCTTGGCTTGGCTCAGGTAAAAATCAAAGTGGATACATCAAAAAGTCACGACAGGAGTTTGTACACCCACCAAATAAACAAATAAACCTACAGTGAGGATAACTTCCTTGGTGGAGGTAAAAAATGTAAAAAAATAAAATAAAATGACAGCTCTATGGCTAAGAAGGGAGAGAAAGCAAACGGCGGTATTTATTTTTTCTTGTCCGTGTTGAAACAGGAAAAGGACCTCTGGTTTAATAAACCATGAATCCTTTCACAGAGGGTTTGTATGTTATTCTTCGGCGAAACAGATATGTGGGGAAGGAACGAGAGAGCGAGGGAAAGAGTAACAGAAAGCAGCAGGGTTGGGGTGGAGGAGAGATATGTCGCAACCATCTGAATTTGCTTCTCCCTCTCTCTCCATTGCACACACATCATTTCCAGGCTGTATGTTAGTTTTGGGTTGAAAAGTGAGGGGTGGAAGTGGGGTGGGGGCTGGAGGGGGGGTTTACACATCCTTCTTAGTCCAGCCTGGGAGCGAACAAGCCTAAATGAGAAGTAAAAGATCCACTTCCCATCTGCGAATGATTAAACCTCTCTCCTCTTCCACTCCACTTTTGACACTTTGACACACCAAAATTGCTCTCTAACATATTCGCCCCGCAATTGGCTTCACCACAACAGTGCATGTGTACATCTACGGCGTGTATCGCTGCCTGCTGCATACTTAAGCAAAAGGCAGCTCCGATTTGTAGGATTCCTTTGACCCTTGCATCCGCAAAGGATATGGTGATAAATAAACATGTACACAAGTGTCTGTGTAAGTTGTCTCTTTGGCCCCCTCACTCCCACTCGCCCCTCGCTCTCCCTCCCCTTCCTGTAACAAAGGTTACATTGATCATGTTTCTAAAGAGACTCTGTATTTCCACGCAGCTCGGCCTCTGATATGTTTTTCTTGGCAGCTCGGACTTCTACTTTTGTCATTCACTCAGCATATTTTAACAAATTAGAAACATTAGAAACCAGGATCGCCGCGATGTTTTGGTTTGGGTTTGAAACTCTTACGGTCCCCACAATTATATTTCAAAACACTGCTGGATTGTTTGACAGCTGAGCGGAATCAAACCCTAAAACAACTTTTTTATGAGAAACACATGGAGTTGCAATTAGAAGCCGACGTGATGATGACAATGTGTTTTCGCGCCGGTTCATTTGTCGTGGTGTGAACGGCGACACGGCATCCAGGTCGGAGGTCAGCGCACGTGTTTGCTCCCCTTTTTAAGCAGAGGTGGCAAATCCAGGTTCAGAAAGTTTGGCTTTAGCCACAGGTGCTAGCTAGCTAGCTCCCATGATGCTCGTTTACCTGCTAGGGAGCTAGCTAGCTAGCTAGCATCAGGGGCTAAAGCCAATTCTGTGGCAGGGTTTTAACTTTCCGGACCTGGATTTGCCACCTCTGTTTTTAAGTGTGCGTGTGTGTGTGTGTGTGTGTGTGTTTTCAAGGGACAAAGGGACACAGTGCTCCACATAACAACATTACAGATGGCTGTTGTGAGTGGTTGTGACAGTGAAAGCGAGTGAGTTCCCACTCCATACAGATGTACTCTGAGTGACCTTACAAAGTAAAACAGGCCCCCCCTTGCGTCTCCCTCTCACTCTGGCACACACTGTCAATTCTCACTCAGCCCTTGCGGGCCACTAAAACTTGCTTCCTGAGCCAGGAATACATCAAGGGCCAGGAATATATAAGCAGTGAGCCGAGGAGATGCATAGCAAGGGTCCAGGAAAGCAAAACTTGGACTAAATAAATATTGGACCCAAGGATTAGTAGCTTTTGCCACCTATAAAAGCAAGACAGGTATGCCAGCCTGAGTTAACGACCACATGCTCTGACTTTACCCTCCATTGTTTCACATTTTTCGACACTCAAAACATTTCAACACATTTACTTTATGGACTAAAAAAGGGAAAGTAGAAATAACTTCCCTTTGCTTAACAATCGCCGCCTTCCTTTTAATGACATAGAGCCTATATAAAATGATTGGCTGGGGAGACGAGCATAAAAAGCCAAGCATTGGTAATTGATGCTTTTGGAAGCTGCTAGTGAGAGGGAAAAAATGTAGCACCCAACCCCAACGCATAAAATTGATATTAAAGTTCTAAATTGGTTGAATTTCTGATGACTGACAACCAAGCATGCATTGGGGATTAAAGATGGCGTAACCTAGTTAAAACTTTATTATGGCAATGGAATAATCATTGACACACATCCATTAATGTTGGTAATGAAGACGGAATTTGTCTGGCTTCATACACAAAAACTGATGACGACTCACCAGATGATTGTCTTTGTTTCTTACATATCTTATATTTAAGACAGAGGCGTCAGGGGCGTGGTGGCCATCGGGAATTTCAGGAGTTCCCTGAACAGCCGGTTCATTCGTGGCTGAAATCGTCTGCAAAAATCCAAACCATCGCTCCCTTCCCCAGTCTGCCATGTCATAATCCTTACACAATCCAAACTCTGAAGTTGTTCAATTCAGAATCAGAACAGAAAATATGCCAAAACTTTTATATCAGGAGTGTCAAAATTAGTGTGTTAATTTTGAGTTAATTTAAAGTTCCTTTAATGCCACAAAAAATTTTAACGTGCGATTAATGACCAGCCCTTACTTGGAAAGCACCTACTAGGGAAAACAGTCGCAATGCAGCAGACAAGTCCACGTTAAAATTGAGCAGTAATAAATTTAGTAATAATGCATATTTTGTGGAGACTACATGAGGTCAAGTTGTATTTTAAGTTACTTCATGTTAAAGATTAGATAGCTCTGGGGAAAAAAACTGTCACCATTGTCTTACAAATGCAATTATGCCATCTTTTTTTTTTTTTTTTTTTTTTCTTTTTTTTTTTTTTTTTTTCTGGGGAGATCTCAGTATTGATCATTTGAAATGTCATCATCATTGTTCTCCCTTTTTTTTTATTTTTTTTTATTTTTTTTTATTTTTTATGTGTGTTTGTGCGTGTGTGCGTGTGTGCGTGCGTGTGTGTGTGCGTGCGTGCGTGCGTGCGTGCGTGCGAAAAAAAATAAAAATAAATAAGAATTCCCATACCGTTCACCTAAACCGAACACTTCAAAATCCAGCCAGAGTTGTGGGGCCGCCAGGAGACCCAAAGGGGGACCAAAGAAAAGAAAGAAAAGCGAAGCCCAGCACCGACCAGACACCACCCACCGGGCCACTAACCTTCACCAACCCCAAAGACATCCAAACTCCAACAAATCAGGGAAACCTCAAGGGCCCAAAGGAGAAACTGAGGAAAGGTAGAAAGGACAGACGAAGCAGAGTGAGATCCACAGACACCAGCCTCCACCGAATCAATGACCTGAGGGAGAAACAAGTTGTGTCTGAGTCTCGATAGATGCTGGTGTGGTGGATCTAGCATGCATGAAAATCTCCACCAAAGAGGGGAGCCGTCGACCCCCGCCAGGACAGAGCAAGCGCAACACCTCAGGGCCCCCCAGGCCGCGGCCGCGCCAAAGGACGACCCCCGGGCCCCGCAGGGGCCACCGGCCGGAGAGCAAACCCCGGAGCAGGAGCGCCCCCCACCCCAACGCGGCCCGCGCCCCCAACCCAACGCAGCAGGACGGGGCACTGCAGGCCCACCAGGCACCCCACCGGCCCACAACCCCCGCTCCCCCCGCGACCCCCCGCCCCCCCACCCCCGCCACCCACCCCAACCCAGCCCCAACCGCCCCCAGGTCCCCAAATCCCCAGACACCCTCCCCACCCCAGCACCCCCCACCCCGGCACCCCCACCACCACCCCCCCACCAACCAAGCCGCCCCCGCCCCCCGCCCCCACCCCCACCAACCGACAGCCCCCCAGCCCCCGACCCCAGACCCCGGGGACACACCGCACCCAGGCATCCGCGCCGAAGAGGGGGCCGGGCAGCGGAGCGGAGAGGGCACCCGCGCCCACCCCACCACGCGGAGGGACGGAACACCAGGGGCAGAAGGGGAGATGGGGGCACCGGAGGACGGGCGGCATCCCCGAACCCCAGGCCCAGCGGGGAGAGGCCCCGGTCGTCACCCCAACGATCTAAGTGAAAAACTAACCCTGTTACTAAGTTCGCCAGCTCGCCGACTGGCGAACTCTACCCCTAAACCGTGTGTGTGACCCCACCCAGTGTATATACATAAATGTGTGTGTGTGGTGCATTAAAATTGGGGGCAGGTGAACCGGAGCAGAGGGAAATGATATCCCCCCCTGCTCCGATCCATCCGCCCCCCAGGCATGTCAATGAGCGTATGTGGTGCATTAAAATAAATTAATGGGGGGGGGGGGGGGGTGCACACGGACAGGCGACCGCAGCACTGCTTCATACCGCGGCCGCCCCAACCGATGCCCCCCCCCCCCCCCAGTTGTGTGGTGCATTAAAATTTGGAGGGGAGCTGCAGGGCGGAGACGGTGTCTCCACCCCACCCCACTCCCCCCCAAAGTGTGTTATGTGCCCTAAAATGTATTGTGCAAAACTAGTGCAGTGAGTTAAGAGGAGCGACCAGCTGGGCCCCCCCCAACCGGGCGGGGGGGGGGAGGCGCACCCGCCCACCAAAACCCCCACCCACCCCACCGGGACCCCGGCGGGGCTTGCCCCCCGGATACCGGGGCCCGCCCGAAGTGCCCGGAGGCCCACCGGAGCGGGGCGGGCACAACACCAATCCCGCCCACTCCCCCAGCCCCCGGAGCGCCGAGACCCGGGCCACGGGCGGAACCCCCGGCCTAGGGGAGGGGGAGGAGGGCGGACAGGGGAGGGGGAGGGGACGGGGGAAGGAGACGACAGGAAGGGCAGGAGGCAGCAGCAGGGCCGCAGAGAGAGGGGGAGAGGAGGAGGAAGGGCGACGAGGGAGAAGGGACAGGGAGGCGGAGGACGGGCGGGGAGAGGTGAAGAGGGAGAGGAAGCAAGGGGGAGGAAGGGGGAGGGGAGAGGGAACCACTGGGCACCCCGGCGGCCCACAGGCCCCGACCCGCGTCGCCGGACCCAGAGCGACGGACCGCGCCGGGGCGGCGCCGCCCCGGACACCAGGGAGAGCCCCGCAATTATGCCATCTATTGGCAGAAAAAAATGACCTCAACACAAATCAATATTACACTATTTTTTTACAGTACAGAACATCTTTTTAATTTAAACTCAATTTTACAGATTATGAAATTACTGTATCAATCACAAAAGGTGCAGCCATATTTTTATTACAGTAGTTTAACATGTTTATCCACTTTTATGTTAAGAGTAAGGGAATTTAGAAAAAATATATTTTTGTTTTATTGTACATTTAGAACAGATATAAAATTTACGATTAATCGTGAGTTAACTATTGAAGACAAGTGATTAATTACGATTAAAACATTTAGTTTTCTCACACCCCTGCTTTATATTATTTATGTATGTTCAGTAATGGATTCATATTTATTAAATGGTTGCAACTGGTGTACACCAATGCTCTCGACTGAACCTGACGACAAGTGAGGCACAATCACAACCTTGTAAATGTTGATGATTTACAATAAATCGTGACTTCTTCGTGGTGTTTGTGCACATTTAGAACACTGTTGGAATGATAAAAGCTGAGATAGTGAAGCATAATTTTCCAAGTAGGTTGTGGTTGGTGCCCGCCATTTTTCCATATAAAACGCCACTGCCAATGAGATTTATTATGGCTCCCTCTTAAATCTTTGTCGTAAATGATAATTTGGAATGGTTTTAAGGAATCATCTTTTGAAACTAATAATTAGCAATAATAATAATCATCGTCATCATCATTTTCTAATGAAGTTTTTTTTTCTCATAAGAAAAACATAGACAAAGTTCCCAGCTTTTTGAATGAATCGTTTTAGCACAAAAGCCTTTATGACGGCTGTCTTTTCTTTTTGCAAAACAAATATATTTCAAGGGCTTCCGTTCGACAGCATTCCTCTCCGCTTTCTCTTGATGTTAAAGCTGATTTTGATTTTCACATTTGCTTGCTCATTCTTTTTTCGTCTTTCTTTGAGCCAGCTATTTTCTGGTGGTAGATTGTGAAACAACAAGAATGTGTTTTATTCTCGTGTGGTCTGACCCGGCACATTTGCTTTCAATTTGATTTGATTTTGGAAAAGACATCCATGGGAGAGTGAATGATGGCTGCATGATGGTTCACATGTAAAAACTTGAACCAAGGCCAGGTCATGTAGTCCCTGTTGTACGGAGGCTTTCTGCTTTATTTCCTTCACGTCCACTCCTTTTCTGGTTCTGTCCAAACAAAGTCACCTGGCCGTGTATTGTGGGAGATTGTAAAGTTTTCATTGAGCCCATGTGGAAGCGATTTCGCCGTAATCTCCCGTAATTGTGACTGTAACACAGAAACAGGCTGGAACACATGGGCCTCCTATTTTTCTTCAGGGTCACGACAGGCTTATCTCAATATTTAGCGTTTTGCCTGATTGAGTTATCATATCACATTTGCTGTTAAGAGCTGAGTGATGTCAACAAATGTAACCAGAGAGCATGAAATGTTGCTTTAAATCAGGTTCCCGTTTGAAGGGAGCGCACACAGTCGTGTCAGCGCGTCCCCAGTGAATGCCGACTTTTTAAAATGCATGACATTTAAGGCCGCTGCGGAGATGTTCGACTAAAACGCTGTTAAAAAAAAAAAAAAACTCACCATTAGTCTGTGACCTATCCTAGATCTCAACCCAGTTTCCCCACAACACACACACACATACACACGCGGAGGGAAAAGGGACACTCTGCCGAGGTGCAAATGGTTTGTCTCCCCGCATCAGTGAATCAACACTGCTCTCTCACCTTCACTCCCCCCCTGCCTGCTCCTTCTTGACTCTGTCCATCAAAACTCCACCTCAGTCACCTCTGTCTCCTTTATAGCGTTGTCCCTTCCTCACTTTAACAGTGGTGTATCATGGGAAGGTCAGAATTTCAAAAGGAGAAATAAATATGGAGTGGTGTTTTTGCCTCATCACCGACCTGTTGAGGAGTCCTTGCCAGTCATAGTTTAATATGATTCCAAGGCATTACAGTAAAGCCTGTTTATCAATATCAACAATAGGTGGAAATCCGCAATACTGTACAGCGAGACCAATTAAAAAACATTTTGTTATAGATTTACCCCTCCCACACACTTAAAATACATTTACACTTATTGTAAGACACTTTTAAAATCATTCCTTAGATCTGTTGTCTCTCTCTCTCGCTCTCACAGTTCTACAAATATGAGGTTTAGTGTGTTGCCAGTTGAAGTTTACTGTAAAACTGACACATAAAACAAAAAAAGAGTAAAATATTGTATATTTAAACGCCATAATGCTCAACCTAACCTCATTTCGTACAATGAAGCTCTGCATATATACATATAATGTCAAACACCATAGACGGGCTAACAGAAATTAGCATATCATCAATGTCCTGTAAAAAAATTAAATAAAATAAACACTTATGTCCTTTTTTTCTCATTTTTTACATGTTTACGTTGATGGGATGAGACATCCCAAAGACGTAAAAAAAAAAAATTTAAATTAAAAATAATAATGGACTTAAGTGTTTTTCACAGGACAGCGACGATATGTAATGTTAAGCATAAAACTTTAAACAACTGCTACTTTAAAGGAGTTTTTTTCTCATATTGGTTAAAACTGCCAGTTTGACCTGACAGTAACACATTAGTAAAACGATCTATGGGAAAAAAATCAGCTCTCTCTGATCCCCTTTTTTAACTTTAATTTGACTCGCAGGAAACCACTGTCCCGAAGAAAAACAATCAATCAGAGGCCGAAGGCGTGACTGAGGCTGATGATGTTTCAGTTATTTGCTGTGCTGTCACAGGCACACCCCCCGCAGCTTTGGCCTAACATGTTTGCTTAAGAAAATGTGCTGAAATTAAGTATAATATGTAATATAATACAATAAAAATATAGAAGAAAATCTAATTTGTACTCAACAGTTTATCACTTTTTTTTACTGATTGTAACAAACCTTCAAACTGTATTTTGGACCTACCTGCAAAAGCACAGTATAACTGAGCACGTGGGTGGTGTTTTCTTTCTTTTGGTATTTTCCTTGGCTAGCGCACATAGACGAGGGAGTTTGCGCCAATGTGGGAGGGAACGCAACCAACGCCCAGCCAATTGAGATGGCTCGTTGATCCATTTAAATTAATGAAAGAAGTGCGCGCGATGTGCGTTTACAGTCAAAGGAACAGCAAGAAAATGTCCTCTTGCAGATGATGTAGTCGGCTGCGCATGGGATGTGGGCAATTGAAGACCACCTTACAACCTTGATGGTACGTCCTTGTGTGAACCCCCTTCCACGCTGCCACTGCACACAATACACCGCCTAATGAAGCATTCCAGCATACTCTATTGTCTACCAAATTTATAAACATGCTAAACTAGACTTGTACCATGAAAAAGAAGATATGCCTGTTTTTACGTAAATAGTATGAAAATAGGGTCAGTCGTTTTCAAGAAGTCATGCCACCAAGCTGTGGCTAACGTCGTTTTGTTTAGCTTGTAGTGAATGTCTTGTGCATATTGATGAGGGGCGTGGCTTCGTTCAGAGATTCAGGAATGGGAGAAATTAGTGGTTAGGCTATATTCAAATCTTGCTAGCAGTTTTAAAACTGCAACCTCCCCATTTTGCAGGGCAAAACAGCAGTGCATATAGCAATAAACTCAAAGTAGGGGTGGGCGATCTTGCAAAAATTGAATATCACGATTTTTAATCATAAAATCTCGATTTTGATTTAATCACATTTTTTTAATTAATATGAAATGAAAATTAAATTAGAGTAATAATAAATACCTTTTGTAAAGAAAAAAAATCAAGCAGCAAAACAATAGCAAAAGTCACAGTTCTGTTTTCAAGTAGTGTACTCTATTCAAAATACTGAATGTCTTAAAGTGCACACAACTTGGCTGGTATAAAGTCATGGTAAAAAAAAAAGAGAGAAGAGAGTAGCATGTAAACACAAAGTTAAAACAAACTGCTAAGTAAAAAGCACCTTTCATAATTAAAGGTAAATACTGTAACAAGTTAACAACCCTTGTGAGTGGATCGCGGGTTATGTAGTTTCCGATGGTCTGAACTGGCCTTGAATGCAAGACAGACTTTTTGTTTTGTTTTTTTGCTAAGCTACGCACGTTAGCGTGTTGTTGTGTTCTGGCATGGACGGGTAACTTTTGCAAATTGGCATTAAGGTGTTAGTTTGCCGCTTGGCCTGATCATTTCACAAACGCTACAGAGGCCGCTTGTAAAAAAAAAATTTAAAATGCACATTTTTTGCGCCACTATTTCTCTACAATTTGCATACATGCAAGTAATGGCGTTGTTTTGGGAAAAAGACAACAACTTACTACTTGGCAGCTCGTAGCGCACAGCCACTGTCATACGGCGTGAGTTTGGTGAACGCTTCTGTGACGGCCTGCTGTTTTTGTATGAGCTGTTGTCGCTGCTAGTTATTAGCTTGGCTCTCATTGTACTGTGCGGGACGCTGCCCGTTCAGGTGATGGAAGTGCACTGCATATGATTTTCGCCTGATCTTTGTCGTTTGGCGTGAAGCCAAAACAGTTATATTATGGACGATGAATTTATCTTCTGAACTAACTCGCTCCTCCGTGACTGCCATGCCTCACGCAGCCACGTTTTATTGCTCCTAATTTTGCTGCATCTCTTCATTAAGAGCTCAAGTTGTAGCAAAACTTGGAACTGCACTGAACGTGTGCAACTATATTCTGGCTTGCCTCTCTACTAGGAAAGGGTATCGATTGTAATTTCCTTGATTGATTCTATTTCGATTCACAAGAGTTCAGTTTGATTTGATTTCAATTTTTCCGATTCAATTTGATTCACTTCAATCTGAAATTGATTAATTACGGAACATCAAGTCTTCTTAAATATCAAGGACATGATAAAAACTCCACAATCGTTAAATTCCAAATTAAATTTTTCCGGAAGCAGTAACTGACTTCATGTTGTCCTGATTCCTGACGCAACCTCTCTCTGGATTTTGACTGATTTTGCAAGGCCCACAGAAAATTGTGTTGTACTGCTATAAAATGATGGAACCTACCAAAAGAAAGATTAGAGTCTCTTCTTTCATCAGGAAAAAAAAGTATATTTCTATTTATTTCCGTTTTCAGCAATTAGCATTAGAATGTAGCTAACTTTCATCATTATTCACAAATCTATTGAACACACTGGGGAAAAGAGCTTTTTTGCAAAATGGCCCTCGTTGAACCTCTTATACTCTGCTGCCGCCTGCTGGCCGTTTTTGTCATAACTACATTTGCTTTAAGCCAGAGGTGGCAAACTGCCGTAGATACACTGCCAAACACTTCCGCCTTCCCAGCACTTCAGTGAGAGTGAGAGCGTGCACGCGCCTGAGGGGAGAAACCTTAATGTTTCGGTCCCAAAACCCCGATCATTTTTTCACTCTACAGGAAAATAGCGGCAGCAGCCATTGTGCCACAGTAGTGCCTCCTGTCCATTATACAATTCTTAAAACGTGTGTGTGAAAAATTTGGTTATTTTAACTCTCCAATTTGCGTCAATATTGCGACATGCATCTTTAAAAAAAAATTTAATGAAAAATTTTAGGACTATGGCAATATTTAAAATATAACGTTTTTATACGTTTTTGGGAGCAATGAGTTAAGTCTTACAAAAAGGATGAAAATATTGTCATAATTCTAATCCAATAATTGTAAATATCAATTAAAAAGATTCTGCATTGTCTTAAAGGAAAATAATTCAGGTCTTTCATAAATGTAAGAAAATACTTTTAAATTCATGTGAACAGTAAATTTCAAGAAAACAATAAGATACAAAAAGAATGTCCTTTAAAATTCTCTTTTCTGTTGAATTTATGGGGAAAATGAAATATTAAAATAATCCATTCATGGTTTTATGAATCAATATCAGGCTTGAAAAGGAAAATCGATTTGATATTATGATATATAATTATTGGATTTTTTTAAACCAGCTCTACTCTCTACACTATAGAAACCCATATGAAAACGATCAAACGATGAGATCACTGTATTCCATTTTAATCTGACATTTGCATGATAGGTTGATAATAACGAATGTCAACAAAATCTATTCTCTGATATGACAACGAGCTTTGGTGAGAGGTAGAGACACCTGAACCAACCACTAGTCAAACACTAGTCAAATATCACCGCTGCACCATGCTTTCCATTTTTTCCTGAGCCCCGTGGCCCTGCACACACTCTCTCACGTGTCCCCGTAAATGAGTAATCTTGTTGTATAGCATGCAGTCATCCTTGTCCATGTTTGATAATGACTCTTTTGATTCTTCCATTCCAGTGCTGTGGAGAATGACATGGCGCTGGAAGCCATGCAGTTATCATATAAAGCACATCAAGTGCGAAGCCACAAAGCCTACAAGTGATTAAAACCCGTCAACTCAGGGTTACTTCATCACAATCATTAGTCTTTTCTTGTCCTACCTTCTGGCTGTAAAAACCCACAGAGCCTTACCCCTCCCTGTGTGTTAATAATATTCACTCTGCCTCTGATACATTAGCCAGTGAATGATAGGGCAGAGCCCCGGCCTAATTGCTTTCTTCTTGTAAAGTCTCAATTCATTTTTGCTGAGGAGACACGGCGATGTGTGCCTGTGCACACACGCACGCACACACGCAATCTCACGCGCACTTACACACGCATAGCCCCACCTTCCCCAATGCTGTTTTATGATGGATGGGGCTGAGAATGCATGGGAGGGTGGGGGGAGGCAAGAAGACTGAACATGTGCATGTACTGTATGTGTGAGTGTGTGTTGGCTGGAAAAAGAAAAAGAGAGGGAAGCTGAGCAGAGGAGCTCTGATTAACGACACAGAGACGGGGTCCCAGAGGAGCATGGGGGTGGGGGGTGGCTGTGACTATCTAGGGCCAGTTGAGAGAGAGGGAGAGAGAGAGAGAGAGAGAGAGAGAAAGAAAGAGAGAGAGAGAGAGAGAGAGAGAGAGAGAGAGAGAGAGAGAGAGAGAGAGAGAGAAAGAGAGAGTTTTCTTTTCATATGTGGGAATTGACAGTGGCATGAAACTTTGCGTAGCCACTATTTCATTCATGGCTGGTGCAGTAAGGCCTCGCTCTCTGTTAGCTGCACTGGCGTCCTTCTCCATTTGATGCACACATACACACGTCTGATGAAATCCTCTCCTCTCGCCTGCCTTATGATTGCGCAGGAGTGGCAGGCCCCAGGCTTGTGTCCATAGTTTTGTCAGCAGAGGAAAGAGTGTTGCCAGAGCGTGGGCCATCACCTCTCCCTGATTGTGCATGAGAGTAAAGGTAATGGAGGTGTAATAGCACCTTAAGTACCCTGCTTTCACTGACACCGCCTGTATAGCATTACCCCTTTAGTCTAGATGTGCGAATGAGGGGATGTGGGCATTGGCATATGTCCATGTTTAAGTTTTGTGCGTGCGTGCGTGCGTGTGCGTGTGCGTGTGCGTGTGCGTGTGCGTGTGCGTGTGTGTGTGTGTGTGTGTGTGTGTGTGTGTGTGTGTGCGTGCGTGTGTAGTGGCGCAACAGCTCACAAAAATCACGGTTCGGATCACAAATTTGAGTCACGGATCGGATCATTTTTCTGGTCATCCAAAAAAAATTGGGATAAATAGTACTTTGTCTTCATTTGTTTTATAAAACGCTTTTCCCTATTAAATTTTTAAAAAATCAATTCAAAATGTCTAATATAGCCGTTTAGGATTTAGAAACACAATTTTAAATGCAATATGAGGCAGAAACATTTTTATTTTATACATAGTCAATGTGTAAAATAACAAGGTATTAACTCCTTCACTCCCAGCCATTTTCACTGAAGCAACCCGGCTGTTTTACTGGATTTTGTCTGATTCTGCAAGGCCCACAAAATATTGTGTTCTATTGCTATAAAAACATGGAACCTATCAAAAGACAGATTAAAGTCTTGTCTTTCATCAGGAAAGAAAAAATCTATATTATATACACTATAGTATAATATATTTCTATCTGTTTCTGTTTTGCAGCGATTAGCATTATAATATAGCTAAGTTTCATCATGATTCACAAATATGTTTAAAACACTGGAGAAACTTGTTGCAACATGGCCCTGGTTGATCTCTTATACTCTGCTGCCACCTGCTGGCCGTTTTTGTAATAACTACAATTATTTCAAGCATTCTCTTCATTTCAGAGGCTGCATCAAAGCCTTCTGTAAGCTCTAGCATAAAAAAAAGTATCAATACGTCTTTAGGAGCATGGTAATATTTAAAGTAGACTGTATATGTTTTGGGAGCAAATGAGTTAATGTCTGAAAGTTGTGTTCCTAAAATCTAAACAGCTGTGTTTGACATTTTAAGTCGAATGTTAATTAAATTTTTTTAAGTGACAAAGTTCTATTCATCTTTTTTTCTTAATAATGAAAAGACCTCAATGTGCAATTTAAGGCACCTTTTCTTTAAACATAGAGAGTAAATTACAAAGTAGCCTTAGTCCAGAATATTGAAAAATAATTCAACAATTCAAACAAACAATTTGAGTAAGCTAGCTGTCATTTACAGCTACAGTACCAGCCAGGCACTCATTGTTAATGCTAACTAGCCGCATGCTAGCCAGTAGCCACTTAAGTCGGAGACTTCTGCAAAAAATACAATGATGGTGTAATTAATTGGCCTTTTCTTAGCGTCCTAAATTAGCGATTCAATATGAGTTTGGGATAGCGTTGTCTTGATATTGGTCACAACTTTACTGTCAATCAAAACTACGATATACGAAATCCTAAACGTCTTAAAGGAAAGTCAAGCTATTTGCATTGCCGTCATCGTATTATTTGGTACTTTATTTTGAAGTTAGCTTTGTTATGTTGAGTATGTTTCAGCTTCCTTGACATGTCGAAATGGTGTCAAGGCGAGAGGCAGAAAAAAAAAATCCCAGTTTCCATACGCGTGCGTGTGCTCAAAGACAGTTGACGGAGGTTTGGTTTGTTTTCCCTGAGCGGCGGCAATCAAAGAGAAAGATGGAGGTTAACTGACCAGACCTGAGAAGCTCCACAGAGGGACCTGAGGGACTCGTCTCTGTTAGCCCGGGTAGCAATCATCTGACACACACGCACAATCAGCACACAGAGAGGGAAGGTGACCCATGGGAGTTTAAAGATCTGTAAGGTCCAAACTAACTTTGTCATTTTGCTCACGAAGCCGCAGCCCTTTCACACAACCACAACCTCGGATACGCTCGCCACAAAATAGCTTTATTTCAACTCTTGCTTCAATTCTGCCGCAAAAACATTCACAAGTCCTGTAAAGTAAGTATAAGTTACATTTGGAGGGTCCCTGGAGAGAAAGACAATGACTAGTATTGTGGTAAAAAAGATAGACACTATCTCCGTGTATATCTGAAAGTAACGACACATGAACGCCCGAGGACTGACTGGCGCATTTCTACTGGAAGTTAAGCTGGAAGTTATCAAAAAAGAATGCAAGACAAAAGAAATGTGTGTGCAAGTGTGTGTCTTGCAGCAGTGTGAGTGTGTGTTTGAAAATGAATGAGAGATAACCATCAGAAGCAGCTGCTGCGGTGAAGAGAGACAGCAAACACCAGCTTGAAATTTCTTTGAAAACGACATTGACAACTTGTTGATTCAACGGATGATTGAATCTACCACATAATAGCGGCGCAATCAGATTTTTTCATAAGCTATTGATTAACTTAACATTTGTTTTTAACATGGTGGAATTATTGAAAAATCAAAAGATTCCATATAAAAGAAAAATCCAACTTTACAATGTTAAAATTGCAATTTAGCTGACAAACTAAATATGTTTATTGTTGTAATTTATCTTTTTTTTTTATGCTAGCTTGAACAGTTTGTCTTGACTCATGTCGTTACACCTTAAGAAACATACTGGTGACAGATGCTAGTAACCAGATGCTGGTAACCAAAGCCTGCCATTCCAGGGTCATGAGTGCACCCTTCTCTTTAGTCTCTGCACTATTTTCAGAGTTCAGAAGACGTTGAGTCCCTTGTAAGAACATTATCATCAGTTCCATTGAAAATGTGTTTTTGCTTTTGTGAGTGAGAATCTATAGGTAGTATCCTTTTGTAATGTTCGATTACTCTGCATTGACACAAACCCTACAAAAGCATGTTTACATGTTTTATCAATCTTGCTTGTCGCTGAATCGGTGCAGGCTGGTGTTTGTGGATCTCACTCTGCTTCATCTATCCTTCTTTCCTTCCTTTAGTCTTTCCTCTGGTCTCTTGAGGTCTCCCTAATCTGTTGGAATTTAGATGTTTCTGGGGTTGGTGAATGATTCTGGTTTTGTAACTCTGTGGGTGGTAGGTGGTGTCTGGTTGATGCTGGATTTCACTTTGTTTCATTTTTCTTTCCTTTGATCCTTCCTCAGGTCTCCTGACAACTTCACAACTCTGGCGGGACTCTGAAGGGTCCGGTTAAGGTGAAGAGTTTGGGATTTTTAGCAGGTTTCAGGTGAATCAAAGCACACAAACTCACACGCACGCAAAAAAAAGAAGAAGAAGAGAGTGATGATGATGACATATTGACTTGGAAAGGCTGCTGAATGAATAATACTGAGCTCTAAAAAAAAAAAAATACAAAAATAATAAATCTTGCTAAAAAATAACTAAGCGAAACCTCCACATATTTGGTAATAGTATTTTATCTATATTTTATGGTATTTTATATTTTATGTCTACCAAATCAAAAAAGGAATCTCTTCCATCCAAACAGCACCACAGAATTAACTTATATTTGGCATTTTAATTGGCCTTTTATGACACAGACAGTGAACCTCCATTTATTGTGGTGTATACATTCCAGACCCACCCGCAATTGGTGACAATCTGCAATATAAAGCGACTGAATGAATACAATATGTGTTCTGGCTTTACCCAAGTCACTGCTGATGCTGTGGTACATTCGCCTGACTTCAGTACAGGCAGCACGGGTTCAGTTCCCACTCAGTGATGCTGTGAAAGTGAGAGTGAATGGTTGTCTGGTGATTAGTGCTAGAGATTTCATGATAGTATTAACTCACCAATACCTCTTAAAAACATATAAGGACTTTTCACACTGCACTTAGCAGGGTACAGCATAACCCCAACAAACCCATTCATTTTGAATGTGCTGCATGGGCATGATGACGGAACGGTGATGTTACGCGCTAGGTGGGCATGGCCTCATGTTCAACTCTGAAGTGGCATCACTGTGAAGGGCTGAGTGATTTCAAAGTGCAATACACCAACCAGACCAACAGCCACTTCCAAATACAGGAAAGAAGAAAACCAAGTGCAATGTGAAAGGTCTTTAAATGATTAAAGCAAAGTTAAACTCATTAAAATGTTCCTTGTAAAGTATTTCTTAGCACCTGTTCTATAGTGATGCTGTCACTTGCAAACAATCTGCTTCTTATAACACCTTCTATGAAGTGAATGACGGGAGCTGCCCCCTGATTGCTGTTGGTGTTTTTTCCCGCTGTATGTGTTTGGTCAAGATGTGTGGTGGCATCTGTGTGTCCACACTAAGCAGAAGGGGGAAGAGGGATGTTTGGAGTGATGGAGGGACAAAAGTGTGCATTGTGAGCATTGCTATTTAGTGAGACTACTCGCAGTTAAGGTGAAAAAAAGGAGCTCGGGAAAAAAAACTACAATTTGGACACGTTTTAAAATTAATAATTCACAGCCAAGGCTGGCAAAATTAAACTTTCCTATTGGGCAGTCAACATCAACAACCTGCATTAGGCAAATGCCTACTGTTCACCCATTCAAGTTTAGAGGAAAAGACAAGCAAGCGAGTGTGTCTACTGTTGCTGCTCCTGTAAAATGACAACAAAACAAAAAATATTAAACTTTTTGGATGGATCTTTGTGGTGTATTCTTTTTAGCAGTCTGAATATATGAATTAATAAAGCAATATAGATAAAATATTTTGTTATAGCCATTGTGATTAATATGTAATTAGTAATTAATTTGTACACATAATTTGGTATATAAATTAACAGAAGCACCCAAAAATAATAATGAGGATGAGACAAATAAACTACATTATAATCAATGCTCCTGATATTATATATTAAAGGATATGTTTTAGGATCCTCAAGTTTCAGTGGAAAACATCTTTAGCTCAACAACAAGTATCCCTTTCTCTGAAGTTAAATCTGATACTATGACATTGAGAGACAGGTTGTTTGAGAATAGGTTATAGCGTGTGTTCATGTGTGTGTGTAGCATAGGTTGCCGCTGCTGGGTAACATCTCTGTCAGGATGGCTTTGCTCCATCACCACCCCACTTCCACATGCGCGCACACACCCACACACTCCATCAGCACCCGCTCAAGGCTCATCAGTCGCAATGGAGCACATGTGGCCAGAGTATTCTAAACAAAGCTTTATAAAGAGCTCAGCTAAGACGGTCCAGTGTGACAGTCAGGGTACTAATGATGTCTAGAGAGCGCTAAATACGCCAGTGACAGACCAACGACCTGCATGCCTTTGACACAAACACACAATCACCGTGAAAGGGGCGGAACACATGACCAGTGGGACAAACACATACACACCTTGTGCCCAAGGGCATCTGTCCGCAGCCTAAGAGCTCCCAACTGTTGAAAAAAAACAGCTCAATTAGCTCGGTGGAGGAACCGGCGAAATACATCCATAGACATATACACCGCCCACACACACTCAGAAGTGCATTGATCCTTCCCAGGTCTGGGACTCTTAATTGGTGTGTAGATGATACTGTGAGAATGTGGGATTCTTCAGGCAAACAGAATGACTTCCACTTCTTTATTTCTCATTTAAAGTTGAAATACACCCACAAATTTTCCCAGTCGCACGGTATTCCACCTGATGTTCCTTTGGAGAGTCTTATCTTATCTCCTTGGGTTTAATCATTTTTCTGCATAAAGCAAACGTCGGATCCTTCAAATCTGAAACATTCCACTGCCATAAATATCTGATAGCTTGATAACTTTGCTGAAGAGAATTGAAAAACATCAAGATTCCTAATAAGCGCATGTCCACGGCTCACAGTCAATTGAAATGCAGTATTCACACACTCACACGCACACACACACAACCTCCCACACACACATACAGTAAGAGCAGGTTGTTAGAGGCGGTTATCGAGAGCAAATGGAGTCGAGTTATTTCCACAAAAGGTCTCAGCGGGTCTTGTGGATCTCGACTCTCGCCGACTGGGAGCGATTTAGAGAAAGGCACACTGGTATATTAGTAACTGAAGACGTCTGGGGACAAAGCTGCTCTCAAAAATCCCGCGCCTGTACTGTGACCTCTGGCGGGAAGAGGACATGCTCTCCATCTTTTTCTCTTCCACTGACCACCAACTTTGTTCTTTTCTCTTTGACTTTTGGGCCCTTTTTTCTCAACGCTAGGTCATTTGTCTTCTGCTGCTTTTCTTCCTCCTTTCACTCAATTGCACTCATATTCCAGCCTATTTTTCTACATTTCTCTTACTACACTTCTCTCTCTTCCATCCATCCCCCTCCCTCATTGGCCCCAGGGACGGACTGCTGATAGACTGTGTACACCAGCTGCCCAGGGGCTATTTTTAAGGAGCATTTGTCCTTCTCCTTCCCTCTGGAGACTGACACAACCCAGCAACATCTCGTCCGTGCACACTCACATGCACACGCAAACACACATAGGCATTAACACATGCGCTCATTAGCCCGTGAGCATGCATGCCCCGCACTCTTTCTCACAGACACACACTCCGTCCAAGGGCATTCTGTAAATGTGGGGGCAGCTTGTAGGGCCACAGCCTGCTGCTTAACTACACAGGAGCCCTGGCGCTCCCTGGTCGGCCTCGGAGGGCTCATAAAGCTGCCCTTCCTCCTCCCAGGTAGCGGGGCTAATACTCTCCCTTGTTCTATTTATGATAGTTTGTAAAACAATACTGTAAAACACTGTTGCAAAGTATTGCGTCAGACTGCTTTCATGGCTAAACCCGCAGCAGCCAACAGCAGCCCTTCAATAGTGCAGACTGTAAGTGACAAGTTCCCTCTTATTTCAATCTACTGCTCCGCCATTTCAAGGAATAAAAAATATTGCTTATGAGCGAGTACCAATACTAGATATCAATATCGGGCTTAAACCAGGCCTTATTGAATCCTAATTTTCTCCCAGTGGGAGCTGGCAGAGCCCTGCATTGCCATTTTACGGTACGAGCTAGGAATTAGAATAGAAAATTGCCATTCATTGCATGCCATTTTAAGAGAAAATGCTATATTGGGATGGATATGTCTTTAAAATTATGTTATTATATGGTTTGTATATTATCTGTCATTTTGGGGGGGATTTTTTGTTGTATCGATAGTGTTATGGACTCTAAAAACAGTTGCGTCAAAAGTAACCCAATTATGGATAAAAAATGGGCCGATCCACTTTATGGGTCAATTTGACCAAACTTTCTAGGGTGTTTTATACAAAATGTCATAATTTTTTGACCCAAGTATAGGATCTGACCAATATTTATGAGTTGTTTTACACTAAAAGACTAATTTCTTGACTGATGTTTCAGTTTGCTATCTATATTTGAAACGGATTAATGGACAGGTCCCTCTAAATTGTTGGCCAGTCTCTTGGGGTAAGATGTAAGAAAATGATAATTGAAAAGCACTGCATCGGCCCTAACAGAGGCCAGCCCAACGGGCATCTGCCCTTTATGGCAGATGGCCAGTCCAGCCCTGGCGCAAGTAAGACCAGAGATTAAATACTAAGAGTGATTGCTGATGGCAAGCAGCTGTGAGGAGCCCGGCACACCTGACCACGCCCAGCCCTGAAAACAAAAACAAAGGCAGACGCAAACAGCTCGAAACAGGAAAAAGAGCTGCAAATATTTAAAAATAAGAGAGAACCAAAAATGACTCAACAAAAAGTACTAATGGTACTGATACTTGTTATTGGTGTCGGTGACTAGTCAAGGATTCAGTACTTGTACTGGTATCGGCCTGAAGAAAACAACTGACATCAAACACCCCTTGTAAATATTTTTGTGAAAAATGACACACAAGACTAAATGATGCAATTTGTCTACAGCGAGGACAATTTGGAAATGTAACAAAAATTCAATCTTCACTTGTAACCTTGGAAGTGATTAAAAGGGGAATTTGTTAACAAGCTTTTTAAATGAAATTCAAAGTATCAAAATCTGGGTTGCGTCTGAGCGGTGTTCAACAAGCGCTGCTGCTCAAAGCACATATAAGGCATAAAATGAATCCTAAAACAACTGCTCCGGCAACCTCGTTAAGGCATTATTTACTTTCATCGTTAGCCAAGGAAGAGGACACTAAAAATCTGTCAGCAGCCTGAAACGCCTGCTCAAGTGTCTCAGCGATACTTAATTGTGCCATTTATCAGCCAAAAAAGCCTACACACTCATAAATAAACACAATGCCTGTGCAAAGGAATTATAAAAATGTCAGGGCTAATCCACAAGTGAGGCCAGCGTTGATGCATATTAAGCGATTTAGTCAGTGAAGAAGTGAAGCAAAAAATATGATGGTTAATTTAAGAGTCATTAAAATTGCATGAATGTGCATTGCGCTTGCTTGGAGTGGGATTTTCTCTGATCGCTTGAGAAGAGGGAGAAAGAGCAATACAAGCTGCCACACATTGTGGGCTATAAGCTCACTGATTGATCACACCAGAGCCCAGCAAGCCTGAGAGGGAGTCCAAATCAATGCTTCTGATACTGTGGAGCTAATGTGTGTGACACGTGTGTATGTGTGTATCATATTTTGTCTGCACACGTTTACAACCTTGTGTGCTCCCTGCATATTGAAGTGCATGTGTTTGTGTGTCTCCCTCATTTGAGGAGAGACAATGTTGTACATTCCACAGGGGAACACAATCATTACCCAAGCAGGAACCCAAGCCTGGAGGCCAAGGTTCTGCATGTCGTGTGAATAGATCCAGCTACTTTCTCACTGAGACGTGCCATGAACACACAGTCCTCTATTACCAGTGGCCCTGCAGGTCAAACCTAAGTGTCACCTCATTTCATCTGGGGGTAAACACTTAAGAACAACAACAAAGTTTTCCCACCCCAGCAGTCTGGCAGTGATGAACCAAACTTTGCTTCACGCACAAACCGCATCAGCCCATCAATTACACTTAAATTAAGCACCAGAAAAGGTTGAGTGGGTTTCTACTGCGAGGTGACATTTACAGTAGGAGATAGTTGCGTTCAAACCGAAGTTTTCTAACAGGCCTCGAGAGGGGGAAATCAGCTCGGTAGCTCTCTGCTGCCCTCTGTTGGTCATTACGACTCACCATTCATTCCCACGCAGGTACCAACATATGGCAGCTGTCGATCTCACCAAATAACAGATGTGTGAGCGATTCCTCTCTTTCCCACCATGCCCGTTCATTTTTCTCAATTTCCCTGCTGGCACAAAGCAGACAAAGTATAGCTGGGTTAATTTCCCCTGCTGCACATACGCACAAACATACACGCATGTTGTTAGCGTGTCCCACAGGAAACTATTGTTCCGTCATAATAGATGGCAATCAGAGGTGATGCCAGCTGTCACCTGACGCTCTATTTGTTTATCACACACTTAGTTTTCCTTAGTAGCTGCACATACACGATACCATGCTTAAGTCTTAGGCATTGTTGATTAAATTACATTTTGCACAGCACAGGGTTAATAGTGTTAATAGTGTTAATGTGTCATAGCCTAGGAGTCTTTATATTGTGATCAGAATCTGATTAAAGTTGCACATGTAAACAGTACATTTTGTAGAGTACATTTTGCTGTTAAAAAAAAAGAGTCTACTTGGTCCGACGCAAATAATAATACATTTTATTTGTATAGCGCTTTTCAAATGACTCAAAGACACTTTACAAAAATAAAACTGATAGAAACTACAGAGTCAACAGAAAAATGTAAGTAGGACTTCTAAATATTTGCAACTAAAAGAAACATCTCAACAATACATAAACTCTGACTCTGACTCTAAACAGAGTAAAATTTACTTTTTTGTGTGTGTGTGTGTGTATGAGAGCCTACTCCATAAAAAAAACCCTCTTTGACTTTTTCACTCAGAAATTCTAAGTGCGTTTTGCAATGAGATATTTTGGCTAAATATTACTAGATATTTTTTCAAGTCAATCAAGGGTTGAGGAACAAACCCACAACTTCAGGGTGGGAGACAATCTACTCCCTGAGCCATGCCGCTCCGACTGTATCTTAGTATATCGCTCATGTCAGCTGGAACCTTTGTACCTCCAACAGTAGGAGTGGCATAGCTTAGGTGGTAGAGTTGCCGTCTCCCAAGATGAAGGTGGTGAGTTTGTACCTTAACCCTCATATAACTCAAAAACATTGCCTTCTAAAATTTCCTTCGTGTCACGCGATAGGCCAATGCTCTCGTACACAGTAGAAAAAAAAACTTTGAGTAAATTTTACTCTGAATATTTTACTCTCTAACAAGTGTAATTTTTACTGTTTAGAGTAGGACCAAAGTAAGTAAAATATACAAATTTTCCTGTGTAGGAGTTTGTTTTTACCATTCGAGTAATTGTATAATTAATCAGGAAGCAGTCCCTTAGGCCAACTGCTTCCATTTTTGTTAAAAGGGAAATCAAATGAAAAGTTGATTTACAATAATATGTTCTGTGCATCGCCACTACTCTAAACATGGTATTCTGGTGAATATTGCGTTTGTGAAATATAAATTAAGCACCAAAATCCACCTGTTTTAGCCATCTCAGTGGGTGGCTATTTTGCCACTTGCTGTTGACTGCAGATCATCAAAGTTGCTCAGGGCTCAGGTTACAACAAATCAGCTAATCAGCTCAGCTTGCAAACGCATAAATCAGGTGAGCCGTGATTGGTCATTACCTGAGTCTTGAGCAACGGTGATGTCATTTTCAACCAACAGCAAGTGGCTAAATGGCCGTCCGTGAGGTGGGGGGGAAACAGGTGGGTTTTGCCGCTTAGTTCATATTCCACAAACACAATATCAATCAGAATGTCGTGTTTACACTAGTGGAGATGCATTGAATATATTGTAGGGGAGGGAAATTGTGGGGGTTGAATTCCTCTTTAACAGTTTGGCCACGGCTAAGGCGTGTCTTCAATATGCTCATTGGAGCAATGCAAGAAGAACAAATAAACTTTTGCAGCATACTGAAAATTTCCTATGCAATATAGTTATTTCTCTTGTCGCCTCAGCCACTAAATTAAGCATGACAGATCTGGGTTGCGATAGCCCTGTACACAGAATAATGCTGCCATAGTCCACTGATTACACAAATCTGCACATACACACACACTCACCAGCCTTAATAAACACAAAGATATGTCTTTAATAACCTCCGTCTGCGCAAAGAATGTTCTCCCTCTTGCTTCATGCATCCTTGCTACTACCTCATTCAGTCATTTTATACATATTTCTCTTGGTCCGGATTCCTTTCAGATTTATTGTGAGTGTGTTTCCAGAGCTTGAAGTCATGAAAATGGTTCCAGCGTGCTCTCAGTATGACACAATAGACTTGATTTTGATTGACACCACTGCTGAGGTCTAAAAAATATGAATATTTACACTATTAGTATTAGTCATAGTAAAAATTCCAGTCACATCACATACATACGCTTAAACCACCCTTGATCTATAAACAGACTGAGAAGGGAAGGCCTTGATTGGCTGGGAGGATGATTGACAGTTGAACGAGTGGAACCTTTGAATGTAAAACTCAAAGGAAAGATGGGAAGCGTGTTTGTGCAGGTCCCAAGGGGGGAAATGCCTGGGTTTTACACACGTGCACACACACACACACACACACAGTCTTGCTCTACTTTGAGCTGTGCTCCACTTGAAAGCATCAATGCTCCCTGTTGTTTGAGACTAGCTGAGTGTTGCACTGCAAGGGAACATACAGGTCTTTATATTCTTGTCGATGGACAGGTGTGTGACGAAATCCAAGCAGGTAACATGTTGTCCTTCCATCACGGCCGGCCACTCTCTTACTATTCCGCTCCATTCCCCAGTCTTCCTCATGATGCCTTCTGTTTATGAATTTCTTGTTTTAATCTTCTCTTTTGTTGTTTTTATTCTCATCCCCAGAGATGGGAATGAATGTGTTTCATTCACATCCTAAGCTTCAGGTAAAGCCCAGAACAGCAAATGATTTCCCATTCACGTTTCAATGAGCATTTTGTTTTCTGTATCATTCACATTAGGGGGCATGTTGATGTTGTATGCAGGCATGCAAACATACTAATAGTGATACACAGTGAAATGATATTAAAACAACAAAATGCTGTTCTGCTTCACAATTGTGAAGGCACTGTGCCCTTGACTATCCCCCTGCTGAAAGTAAGTCTTAGCCAATTAACAGTGTCTTCCACTAGGTCTACGCGCACGCACAAACAAATGTGCGTGCGCACACACACACACACACACACACTCAAATCCTCGCAGCTCATGGGACTAAACCTCATTAACTGCTCTGAGACAGACACTCGCTCTTTAATCAATCCTTTTCTAAGACTGCACGCACATGGAGGAGAACCATGACAATACAACATAAACACACGCGCACACACACACACACACACGCACAAACGTGGGGAGAGGTGTATACTTTCACACACCGATCTCCCAGAGAGAAAAACATGGTCATTTGCCAGGGTGATTCAACTCTAAAACACCCTAATTACATCGACAAAGCCACTTTGTTTTGGTGCCGGATAAAATGTGAATGATTTAGCATATTATTATTATGCCTCTAAAATATTAACCAACCTCCAGGGAGTTTATCTGCTCTTTTAAATATATGCAAATGATTTTATTTTGGTTTGGTTTGTTTCCAGTGACTTTTGTGAATTGTGTTTGGATAATTAAATGAGTGCATGCAGATGTAGAATGGTAAACGGGCCTGCGTGATGATGACCAGATTAGCATACAAATTAGGAATGGCGCACCTCGACTGATAATCGACTAACTTTTGTTTTCGCTTCAACCTTGACCTATTTGAAACATCCGCCAAGTGTCTGGCCTTGGAGTGGAAATGTAAACACTTGCTTTTAATTGATAAGATGTATTTGATATTGTCCTTCAGTAACACTTTCTCTTGTGTCAGACTCTTTCAGTTTTTTCACCTGATGTTAAAGGAGGTCTACAATGACTAGACTAAGTGCAATTTCTGCAGAAATTGCGTGGGAATGCTGGAAGCTGAATTCTAATAGCTGAATGCTAAGCTGAATGGTTATGAAGGGAATTGAAAGATAAATTCTGTGAAAATTTAAAAAAAATTAATAGTAGTTAAATGTCAAATGAATAAAAAGTTGAACTGCAATCTGTCTAAATTGGGATTTAATCATTTCAGAGAAATGATCATCCATTTCCTGATATGATAGTCAGTTTGTATCGAACCATCGAATGTACTAAAATGTGGGGCAAGCAGAATTTGAACCCGCAACCCCTTGGTTATTGGACAATGCACTTTACCAACTGCGCCACTGAGCAGTATGGTACAGGTGGTAAAGATGATAAGTTGTATGTATGGAAGTGGGCGTGGAAAGTGGGACTATCTGTATATCTGTCCAATTGAAAAAGAATGGGGAAAAGTTGATATTTAATGTTAAATTGTGTGAATATTGTAAGTACTGTAATATGAAATCAGACGATATATATATCCCGGAAGGCTTGAATTTTTTAACAAAGTTAAAATTTGAACGGTGTAAATCGGAAGTATTATGTGGGAGTTGTTTCACAGCAAAAAAAGTGAGGAAAATAAAAATCACAATAACATATGTGGGATGCTTTCAGCATTCCCACAATAATGATTTAGCTGTACGCCTGGTCTAGTCTAGTTGTTGACACAATTTTATCAATATCAAGGTTGATGTGTCTTATTTCATTGATTGCCATGTCAGCGGGTTCTCCTTTTTACATTAATTTTGCTAACTTGCTGTTTGATTCAATGACTGTAATAATTGTGTAAAGCTATGCAGGGTTGTGGGGGTGCTGGAGCCTATCTGAGCTGACATGACACATTCACACTCGTATTCACACCTTGGGGCAATTTTGAATTTTCAATTAACCTAACATGCCTCTTTTTGGGCTATGGGAGGAAGCTGTAGTAGCCGGAGGAAACCCACCCAAGAGGGAGAACATGGAAACGCCAAAGCCTGAGCCAATGCACATTTCAATCTGGAACCGTCTTTCTGTGTGTGCGTGTGTGTGTGTGTGTGTGTGTGTGTGTGTGTGTGTGTGTGTGTGTGTGTGTGTGTGTGTGTGTGTGTGCGTGTGTGTGTGTGCGTGTGACAGGTGTAACCACTTCACCATTGGGCTTCCCTATTTGTCCCATTACTGTTTCCCTGTGTCAAAATGACAATGATTAAAACAACAAAGCTGGTGGTGGTCTTTTACACAGTAGGCTATTCGAAAATGTTCATGAATTTTTCGCTGAATTTTGGGGAGAAAATGCAAATAGTCTTGCATAATGTTTACAAAGGTGCAAAAGGAAATCTTGCATGCACCACTTTATGCACCCGAATGTCAACTCACTTCGGGTTTTTTTATTAGTTAGTTGGTGGGGGGTTATGGGACAGGCTATTCCTGATTAGGGATGTTCTTTTTTTTTTCTTCAACTCTTAAGAAGTCACCGATACCAATACCAAATACTGATACATACTTTTGATCCATAAAACCTTCCCCCAAAAAACAATGACAGATAATTTTCAATAAAGGTTTATATATCCCACTATAGCATTTTCCTTAAAATTGTATGAAATTAATGGCAAATATCTATTCTTGTTATTTCTAATTTGTAGTTCCTGATAGTTAAACAGCCACAAGAGGGAAGACGATCTATAATTTCATGCAATTTTAAGAGAAAATTCAATATTGGGATGTGTATGTCTCTTTAAAATTATCTGTCATTGTTTTTTGGAGAAAAGTTATGTATAAAAAGTAGGGGTGTCAGGCGATCATAAATTAATGACTTCAATATTAGTCATGGTTAATCGCAAATTTTTATATCTGTTCTAAATGTACAATAACATGTACAATAAAATATTATTATATAGTTTTCATACTTTTGTTAACATAAAAGTGGAAAAAATGTTGAACTAATAGAAAGATGTATTGTAATGTAAAAAATCAGCAGTATTATTTGTGTTGAGGTCATATTTCTGCCAGTAGATGGCATCATTGCATTTGTAAGACGTGACAGCTCAGTGCATTTTTCTTTTCATACTAAGAGCTATCTAATTTTCAACATGGAGTAACTTGTGAAATACTGCACATTTTTATAATTCTAAAATACGACTTGACCCCAGTCACCACAAATATATGCATTATTATTAAAAATGTTACTGCTTAATTTTTACGTGGACGTGTCTGCTGCATTGTGACTGGAATTCCCCCAGTACAGGCTTTCCAAGTAAGGGGCAGGCATTAATCCTGCGTTAAAAGAATTTGTGGCATTAAGGAACTTTAAATTAACACACAAATTTTGACACCCCTGAGCAGAAGTACTAGTGGTATCGGTACTTGGTATCCGTATTAGTGACCACTAAGGAGTGGAGCAATCATACTGTGGTTGCACAAAATAAAATCATCTTGATCAAGATCCATTTTTAAGTACAGTAGATGTAGGCCTATTGTCTACTAAAATGTATTTGACAAAATAAAATTGAGTACATTCCTTTAGTAAATTCAACAAGATTTCTGTCATTTACCGATGCTTTAAAATACGGCTTGGTATCGGTCCTTGCCCATCCTTATTCGTAAACATTCATTCTTATGCCATTGAAGATCAAATTCTTTTGGGCCCCTGAATAAGAATTTTCCTATTACTTCACGTCTGATTATCAAGATGCTTTCCTGTAAGGACAGTTAACATTCTGTATCTGCGGATATCACGTTGGCACTGTATACCAGCACTCCATTCACTCGTATTGCTTCCATGCCCTCTAAAGCCCTGTGCTCTGTCCAATTTCTCCATTTCTCCCATTGCCTCGGGTCCTTCTTTGACACTTCTGCCATAGTAATGGGCCAATCAGAGACACTGTCCTTGAGAATCTCACTTTGGCTCATTTTCATACCCCCCTTCCTCTCTTTCAGATTTATAACCTCTACTCCTTACAGCTCCAGATGTTTTGTTATGCTTTTTACTCTCTGTAATTGCTAATTCAATCTGGTAGTAAAGGAGCAGATGTTCTCTGGATTTGAGCATACCTGCGTGGCTTCCTATGACGTCTCGGCCACGTTCAAGGAAACAGGATTTAGTGTAACGTCGCGACTCGTAAATATAAGCGTTCAACATTACAACAAGCTCATTTCCTCATGTTGGAAAACGCAACAAATCTGTCCAGGTATCAGCTTCCATTATACAACGCATGAGTATCCCCTTTAAATCACAGTTGCTGAGCGTTGCCAGTTGACTTCTGTCAGCTGACTTTGGAAGCCAAAACTGCGGTGGGAGCCTCTCTCTGCACTTTGTTTTTATTATTATCATCTCTCATCCTTTTTCTCACCAGAGAAAGTGGCAGTCAAGTCTAGTTTAAAGAGAAAAATAAACAGACTGGTTATCCACAGGAATGGGAATGCTGCTTTTGTCCCATTAGGAACATCTGTGTGTGCGGTTTAAGATCACAGCAGGATGTGAGCGTGTGCGTGTGTGCATGTGCATGTCACAATTGGACTCATTTCTTAGGCACATTCAATTCTTGCATAGTCAGATATCTTCTGTGTAATTGGGTACATATATATGTATATATAAAGCACAATGTAATTTACAAGAAAACTTGACATTCACAATGAATGCTCTCATGCCCAAACACACACATACTGTACACACACACACACACACACACACACACACACACGCACACACACGCACACACACACACACACACACACCACAGAGGACCTGTCATGTGTCATGGAGACAGGGGTCAGATACTGCTTGATGTGTGTGGAGGTTATATCGCTTGGGAAAAGGGCCTAAGATCTAACTGAGGCTGCAAATGGGCCAACAAAAACACAACACTTGAGAAAGAACACTCACATGGACAAAAGGGGAGTGGAGCCTCACACAATGACTCCACAGAAACAGTTGTTAAATTATAGCTAATGTGGGGAAAACAATAGGCATTGTTATGAAACGTTAATAGAGACAAATAATCGTCCTAAAAGTGCCATTCCTTTGCACATTTCTGAGTTGAGATGATTTTAAGCATTTTTCTCAGCACAGTTATTATTAGAAGTTTGGACATGTAAACACACAGCCTTGACTTTCAACACTGACTGGCATTTACAGTACCGCACTTTAATATGCTTGCGCAAGCGAATCAAAATATCTCCGCTCACAGCGCTCAGTGAAAACATTTCGGTTTCAGAAAAGTCAGAGTGCCCCCTAGCTGCAAGTGTCATAATTGCATATCATTTGTTTATTTATTTTTTTAATCAGGGGAAACATAAAGGTTGTCCGTTGAACAACCTGCCACATCGTGAGCATGAAATAATATTTTGTCTTTATTTGTGCTAAAGTGAAACTAATAATATTGTTTGTCATCACTCCAATTACGCTATTTTCCCACATGCACCAATGCACACATCACATCAGTGGACAGATTTCTGGTCTTTCAGGACACATGAGTTTTTCAATCAAGTCTTTGATTGAATACTTTGCTCTCCTCAGCATTCACACAGTCTAAAACACACACACACACACATTGTTGACAGAGAGTGTCTGGAGCAACATCATTTACCACTTAGGCCCCTCCCAGAGGAGCACGCCATTCCTAATGCGTGGCAGATAGCTTGATAGCGCTGGCTTGTGTCGAGAAGTGCACGTCAATCAACAGCTCGCGTCAACGTCACAGAGGCAAAGTGTTCCTGAAAGATCTTTTTACTGAGTGCCTTTCTATCCATCGTCTAACACACATTCGCACATGCACAATCACACACGGCCATTTCCATCTCAGCAATCACTTCTCCTCGAGTTCGGCTCTTCGGACGTGTAACAGTAATTGAGGTTGCTCCCTCGGGTGCCGTGCATTCTGGGTCGTTAAGTGCTGTTTCTTGTTGTTCTTCTTCTCTCTAAAGGCTTGTATTTTGGCTATTGTGTTGTTTCCTCCTGCTCTCCTGTAGAAGTCAAAGTCACGGGCCGATTTACGCGTATCATTAGAGCCTCCTGTTGGATGTCGGCCTTCTATCCCAGCGCTGTATTAATCAATAAGACAAAAAGGCTTTAGATGTTTTTTGTATTAGCACGCAAGTCACATGAGAATCTGATGTGTATTTAAGAACATGAGCATCATACATCTCCTGCCAGTCATTGTATTCTCCTTCCTCCTCATGAACTTCTTCGGATATCGAAGCTGACACTCAAGTCAGTCAAGTGTTCACATGCCACACTGACCTCGCTGCTCGCCACATCAGACCTGGCTTCAGTGACCTTTGTGCGCGTTGATGACGTCGTCCGTCCAGAAGAGGGAGTGATTGATCTGGATTGACACAAACAGCCAGTGCCCTAGCTGGCCTGTCACACAGCATCACTGGGTCATTGCATGCCTGAATGCCAGATGAGGAGGGAGGGAGTGAGAGAACACAGCGGGGATGACCTGCTCACTTTCATGTGGCTGCGTGCACATTTGGACACAAATGAAAGGTTTTGGTTTGACTGTGGAGCGTGAGAAGTTTGTTGAGATGCTACAAAAACACACTGAAAACTACTCAATAGAGTGTGGACCTCCAACGAGACCAGATACTCAACCTGCTATTTGTGGCATTCGCTCGAACAAACACCCGGCCTCAATTTGTCCACTTGAACACATAAAACCTAAACTGTAAAAAATAAAATAAAAAAATAATAATAATAATAAGCTGCTGTTTTTACAGGGGCAAGCTGGCAGCTGTGGTTACCAGGGAAATTCTGTAAAAAATACAGTGCAAATGTAAATAACTTTATAGAACAACTTGTACATTTTACTGGTATTAAATGCAGAGGTGGCAAATCCAGGTCCAGAAAGTAAAAACCTTGCCACAGTATGGCTTTAGCCCCAGGCGCTAGCTAGCTAGCTCCCTAGCTTGTTCCCATAGTGCTCGTTTACCTGCTAGGGAGCTAGCTAGCTAGCATCAGAGGCTAAAGCCTGTGGCAGGGTTTTTACTTTCTGGACCTGGATTTGCCACCTCTGATTGAATGTCAACATTTTAAGGAAATCCAATGTACAATAAACAAAATCTGCATGTACATTTTACAAAACAAAATCATATAAAAGAAGCATGTTCTTGGAAAATAATACTGCATTTGTATTGCACTTCCCTATCTAACAAGGCCCTCAAAGTGCTTTACAATTTGACGACTCATTTCACCTACTGATTACACAGCATCAGGAACAACTGGAGTTTCATTATCTTGCTTATGGATCTTCGACAGTCACATTGTGCTGGGATCAAACCAACAATCTCTGGATTGCAAGACAACCACTCTACCACTGAGCCACGCCACCCTGTTGTCATTAGTTATCAGTAAAGGACTGTTGAATCTACAAGTACAGTTTTAGGATATATAAAATGCAAGTTGTTCTGTAAAATTGTTTATATTTGCTCAGTATTGTTTTTACAGAATTATTCTGGTAACCACAGCTGCCAGTTTTTTTTTTTGTAAAAACAAGCAGAATGTTTTACACATGGTTTTACTGTATATCTAAAGATTATTATCTGTAATATGAATTTGTAAAATGCATGTTTCTTTTGGCATAAACAAAATATACCAAAGAACCTTCTGACAAAAAGTGGTATTCTAACACTGCTATGATGTAATTTTAACTGTATCCCAATGTTTTTTGTTTGACAGTTTATCTGTGTTTAAAGTAATTAATTTACAGTAATTTGTGAATTCTCCCAAAAAGATCTCTTTAACATTTTCTTACTGTCCAATCAACAGTTATGTTTGGTTCGGTTTTACAACACATCAATGTAAATTACACAATGCTTCATTCACAATTTTTTATGTCACAAATCACGATTTTACAGAAATTCACTGTTAATTTTACAGACATTTTTTTTTGAGTGATATAGCTTAATAAGTAAGCCTCTCGCCCTGAATCTCCTATAACCCTTCATAAAATACTAAGATACAAATAATATACAAAATATAATCATTACCAAAGGTAATTACTGATGAATGTGAACAGGAATAAGACATGTCTGACTTAAAAAAAAAATCTTCTTCTCCAACTTCAGTCTAAATAAAATATAACAGGAGGTGACACAGCATATGTTGCTCTAATCACTTTAATTTTAAACTACATTTCCAGTCAGTGGTAGAGTTTCGTTTGCACCGTGACCTGGTTTGACTAGTGGTGTCCAAAGTATGGCCCAGGGGTCATTTATGGCCCGCTGACCTTTTTTTGTTGTTGCAATCTACAGCATGGACACAGGCATTTAAAAAATAATAATAATAACTCAATTACCTCTCATTTATTTACTTCCTGTGGTGGATGATTAACTCTGCTCACATTTGCAGCCAAAGTTGGAGGCAAGAAGATGGATAAACACTTGCTTGACGCTTGTGGAGAACTGCTATGCATTGTAATATGCACAAATCCAAATAAAATATTAGCATATTAGTTGTGTTTTTGTGGAGTATCATCAAAATATCCTGCTCAAGTCCACAGGACCTTGCAAACAATTGTTGCTATTCTATGAGAATAATTTGAATGAATTAATTTATTTTATTTTTCAAACACCATATAAAAAAAGAAACTAAGAGAGGGAAAATATCTACTCAAAGATATTAAAAATCATATAAAACAAAAACATATTTAAATAAGATGTCGGTAAAGCTCAGTATGTTTTGAAAATTTTGTTCAACAGTTGCATTTTACGGAAAAGCATTGTATTCAACAGTTTTAATAAAAACAACAAAAAACAGCTAATAACCTAAATCATTTCTATTTAAAGATTTTACATGAATTCCCAGACTTTTCTCAAGTAAATGTCTGTAACAAGCTTTTTAGGAAAAAGCATTGAACAAAAATATTTAATCGCAATTAATTACAGAATATTATGTGATTAATTTGTTTTAAAAATGTAATCATTTGACATATTTAATGTAAAAAACAATATACAGGGTGTCCATAAAGTCTCTTTACCATTTAAAAAAATTATTAAAAATGCAATTGATTAGATATTTTATTCAGATTTGTTCTATTGTATTCAGTGTTTAAAAAAAACACAGTGTTTATCATTACTGACCTTAAGCAAAGGATTACTGATGCCATTGCCACAATTGATGAGGCTATGCTACAGCGAACATGGCAAGAAATCGAGTCCCGTCTTGATGTGCTTTGTGCAACTAATGGTACCCATGTAGAAGTGCATTAAAAGAGGTAAAAAAAAAAACTTTAATAAACGCTGAATACAATAGAACAAATCGAAATAAAATATCTAATCAATTGCATTTTTAATACATTTTTGAAATGGTAAAGAGACTTTATGGACACCCTCTATATATAGACAAATGAATTTGGGCATCTGAGGAATAAACTTTACGTTAGGTGACAGACCATACCTTTACTGCACATAAATTTATAAATTTAAGGAGTTGTTGAATGGATCAGTTGGGAATTATTGTTTGACATAATCACAAAAATTATGAAAAGCATAATGATGATAAAAAAAAATCTGTAATATATTATGCCTTGGGCAAAATTTTAAAAAGTGATTTGTTAGGTTTTATATATATATATATATATATATATATATAGCCGCAAAGGGGCACACGCCAGTGTCTTCTTGTGCCGGTCCCAAGCACAAATACTGAGGATTGTGTCAGGAATTGAAGGTGTGATGATCAATGTTGTTAGTGGGTATGCGCCACAGGTAGGATGTGAGCTGGAGGAGAAGGAAAACTTTTGGTTGGACCTTGATGAAATGATGCAGAGAATCCCTAGAAATGAGAGAGTTGTCATTGGTGCAGACTTAAATGGACACGTTGGTGCAGGAAACAGGTGATGAGGAGTTGATGGGCAAGTTTGGTATCAAGGAGAGGAACGCAGAAGGACAGATAGTGGTTGACTTTGCAAAAAGAATGGAAATGGCTGTTGTGAATACTTTCTTCCAGAAGAAGCAGGAACATAGCGTGACCTACAAGAGTGGAGGCAGGAGTACACAGGTAGACTACATCTTGTGTAGACGGTGTAATCTCAAGGAGATCAGCGACTGCAAAGTAGTGGTAGGTGAGAGTGTAGCCAGACAGCATAGGATGGTAGTGTGTAAGATAACTCTGGTGGTGAGGAAGACAAAGACGGCAAAGACAGTGGACAAAATGGTGGAAATTGAAAAAGGAAGAGTATTGTATGACTTTCAGGAAGGACTTGAGACAGGCTCTGGATGGTCAGGAGGTGCTTCCAAATGACTGCACAACTACAGCAAATGTGATCAAGGAGACAGGTAGGACAGTCTTTGGTGTGTCATCTGGAAGGAAAGGAAATAAGGAGACTTGGTGGTGGAATGAGGAGGTGCAGAAGTGGATCCAGAGAAAGAGGTTAACTAAGAATAAGTGGGACACTGAGAGGACTGAAGAAAGTAGACAGGAGTACAGGGAAATGCAGCGTAGGGTGGAAGTAGAAGTGGCAAAGGCCAAACAAGGGGCTTACGATGACTTGTATGACAGGTTGGATAGTAAGGAGGGAGAGACTGATCTACACAGGTTGGCAAGGCAAAGAGACAGAGATGGGCAGGACGTGTAGCAGGTTAGGGTAATAAAGGATAGGGATGGAAGTTTATTGCCAGGTGCCAGTAGTGTGACAGGAAGATGGAAAGAGTACTTTAAAGAATTGATGAATGAGGAAAATGAGAGAGAACAAAAAGTAGAAGAGGTGACCGTTGGTGGACCAGGAAGTAGCAAAGATTTGTAAGGATGAAGTGAGAAGGGCATTGAAGAGGATGAAGTGTGGAAAGGCATTTGGTCCTGATGATATACCTGAGAAGGTATGGAAGTGACTAGGAGAGGTAGCAGTAGAATTTCTGACTGGGTTGTTCAACAGTATCTTAGATAGTGACAAGATGCCTGAGGAATGAAGGAGAAGAGTGCTGGTGACCATTTTTAAGAACAAGTGAGACGTGCAGTGGTGTGGCAACTACAGAGGAATAAAGCTAATGAGCCACACATTGAAGCTATGGGAAAGAGTAGTTGAAGCTAGACTGAGGGCAGAGGTGAACATTTGTGAGCAGCAGTATGGTTTTGTGCCAAAAAAGAGTACCACAGATGCAGTATTTGCTTTGAGGATGTTAATATAGAAGTACAAAGAAGGTCAGAAGGAGCTGCATTGTGTCTTTGTAGATCTGGAGAAAGCTTACGACGGGGTGCCCAGAGAGGAACTGTGGTTTTGTATGAGGAAGTCTGGAGTAGCAGAGAAGTATGTTCAAGTGGTGCAAGACATGCATAAGGACTGTAAGACAGTGGTGAGGTGTGCTGTAGGTGTGATGGAGGAGTTCAAAATGGTGGTGGGACTACATCAGGGATCAGTTCTGAGCCACTTCTTGTTTGCTATGGTAATGGACAGGATGACAGAAGAGGTTAGACAGGAATCTCCATGGACTATGATGTTTGCAGATGACATCGTGATCTGTAGTGAGAGCAGGGAACAGGTGGAGGAGAAGCTAGAAGCATGGAGCTTTGCCCTGGAAAGGAGGGGAATGAAGGTTAGTCGTAGCAAGACGGAGTATCTGTATCTGAATGGGAGGGACCCAAGTGGAAGAGTGAGGTTACAGGGAGAAAAGACTAAGAAGGTGGAGGAGTTTTAGGGTCAACAGTCCAGAGCAATGGAGAGTGTGGAAAATAAGTGATGAAGCGTGTACAGGCACGCTGGAACGGGTGGAGAAAACTGTCAGGTGTGATGTGTGATAAAAGGGTTTCAGCTAAAATGAAAGGAAATGTTTATAAAACTGTGGTGAGACCAGCGATGTTGTTTGGTCTGGAGACAGTGCCACTGAGGAAAAGACAGGAGGCAGAGCTGGAGGTGGCAGAGATAAAGATGCTGAGGTTCTCTTTGAGAGTGATCAGGATGGATATGATCAGGAATGAGTACATCAGAGGCACAACACATGTTAGAGGCATTGGAGATAAAGTCAGAGTGGGGGTTGGGGGCGGCTGGGGCTGGGTTGGGGTGGATGGGTGGCCGGGGGGCGGGGGCTGTGGACCGGTGGGGTGCCTGGCGGGCCTGCAGTGCCCCGTCCTGCTGCGTTGGGTTGGGGTCGCGGGCCATGTTGGGGTGGGGGGGCGCTCCTGTTCCTGTGTTTGCACTCCGGCCGGTGGACCCTGCGGGGCCAGGGGGTTGTCCCTTGGCGCTGCCGTGGCCTGAGGTGTTGCGCTTGCTCTGTCCTGGCAGGGGTCGACGGCTCCCTTCTTTGGTGGAGATTTTCATGCATGCCAGATCCACCACACCAAGATCTATCGAAACTCAGACACAATCTGCTTCTTTCTCTGGTCGTTGAATCGGTGGAGGCTGGTGTCTGTGGATCTCACTCTGCTTCGTCTGTCCTTCCTTCCTCAGTCTCTCCTTTTGTCTCTTGAGGTATTCCTGATTTGTTGGAATTTGGATGTTTCTGGGGTTGGTGAAGGACTCTGGTTGGTGGCCCGGTGGGTGGTGGGTGGTGTCTGGTCGGTGCTAAATTTCACTCTCCTTTCTTTTCTTTGGTCCTTCCTCGGGTCTCCTGACGGCCTCACGGCTCTGGCTGGGTTCTGAAGTGTTCGGTTTAGGTGAACGATATGGGATTTTTTAATAGGTTTTAGGTGAACTAATGAATACACACTCACACGCACGCACACACGCACATACACATACTCACCCACATACAAAATAAAAATTAATTTAAAAAAATTGCTATTCACTGTTGCTCTGGTTATTTGTTATCTAAACGTAGTAGTACAGTAATAATGGGGGGGGGGGGGGGGTTATGTAGTGTTTATGATCAAATTTGCCTCGTTTATTGTTGTATGAGGTTAGTTGGTGTTTACATTTGTTTTACAATAACGCATGATGAAGCTGTTTGCACCCTCGACTTAACTCTAAACATAACTTTGTGTAACGGTAGTATTTAGTGGAGACGTCTCCACTTTGCAGTATTTGGAATGATTGTGTGAAATGACGCCACATAGGATAAATCCCGCAGTAACCTTTCCTGACGGCCTGGTGGTGCGTTTGCGCCTCCTGTCTTGAACGAGAGGTGTAACGACACTTTACTTTTCCCATTTCAAGGTTTGGTATCGGTGTTGGGCTCGACTAAAGCGTTTCAGCGAGGCGGAGAGCTTCTTTTAACAGAGCCAAGATGCTGAATATGTGGAAGGTTCGGGAGCTGGTTGACAAGGCGTGAGTATATCGCTGTTCTATAGCCTTTTATTTTGTGTAGTTTACCTGTTTGAAAGAGACACGTATCAAAAACTTTGACGTCACGTCGCTCGAACAAGTTAAGCTAGCTTAAATGTTGCTAACCACAGAGGGCAGTTAACACCCAGGAACGTGCGTCTTTTAGATCTCGGTGTTACTTTACTGTTGGTTGATATGATAGCGTGAACCGTCTCGACACTTAAGTGCGTTGTTGGTGTTTCTGCTTGACAGGTCAAGCTAATAAACTTAGCCAACAAGCTAATTTCTTAGCGTACTGGCTAGGTGGCTATCTGACCAGGCTAGCCAGCTAAGCTAGTTTGACAGCTTTGGATAATGAAGTGATAACATTGCCGTGACACAAGCATTGATCGACTACCAGGTTGAAATAATATTTTTTAAATACATAAACTAACCGTGTGACCTGGCAGTTATGATACTTGTTAATTTTGCTCACTTTATCAACACTGTATGAACGTACAGTAGCAAAGAGAGTCTGTTTCATGTCGAACAAGACTGAACCGGGGAATCTACTGTACTCAATGATTCAAAGAATTTTACCATACCAAACACATTTCCACAATATGCCACGAAACACGATACCCCAGGTCCGCGGTTAGCCCAGTAAGTCCCAAGAGAAAATAAAATAGAACAACAAAATATGATAAAGAGAAAGGGGGATGTTTATTCATTGTGCTATAACGTTAAGTTTAGCAAGTCAGGTATAAATTCTCGGCAGTTAACAAGCGAAATGATTTGACAAGCATATGCAAATAATTCTGCTTTACACTGTGATTCTTAGGTGACAGTCAATTATGTCAGGATAGTAGGATAACGCCATTAGTAAACATTTAATCTACTTTTAAACTCAACTAACAACTTATAAGGGCTTTTAAAATTTCAAGAGTTTCATTTAGCTTATATTTGCCTGACATACAGTAATTCTTCTATTACACTTTTGGGATATTTTTTTTTGCAGACACAGCAGTTACAACAGTTTTACAGTATACTGTAAATGGAAATGTCATATTGAAAGTAAGTATTTTAAAAAAGGGGTATTGGGCGATTAAATGACGTAGTAAGTGGTACTGAAAAAGTAAATAAATTAATTAGATCCTGTTTTTTTGTGTTAACACAGAATTAAGTGTGTGTTATGTATCTTTCACAGTGATGTAATAAACAAGTTTCTGACTGTGTGCTTCAGTTAGCTTTGTTTGTTTAGTTTATACAAGTCAATGAAGATGATGGGCGTGTGAATCGTAAAACACTTGGTCTCATGAGAATCTACAAACCTATGATTCACGATGGAAATTTATGTGATAGTGCATCACTGTCAAAGTAACGCAACTTCCACTTTCACGTCAATATCATTTCAGCGGTCGCAAGTGACTAGATGAAGCATTGCATTACCCAATCCTTTCTGAGAAGCGCTTTAAGAGGAGACAAGATGTTGTGCTCTAGTATTCTAACGAGAGCTGGGTGGTATGGACAAAAGTTCAAATCTTGATTTTCATGCCAGATATCTCTCTAACGATACAATAACAATTCAATGAAAGCAAACCTGTTTTATGTGTAATTATATGTGTAGTTTTTTACTCAATAAATAAAGAATAAAATTCACATTTAATGTAAAAAAAAATAATTTTGTGCTACAGCATAAGTGCTTGTTTGTGTGCATGTGTTAACTGCATCTATGTGTGTGTATCATACCATCTTTTCCTTATGTCTGTGGCTTGACACCTTGGGTAGCTTTAATGCTAAGGCCTGCCACACAGCGCACAGTGCTTCCGAACCCGACTTGGATTGGACTGTCACCAGTTGTATCGCACTTTGAGGCTCCTCATACAATTTGTAGCATTGTATCCCTTTTTTCATCCACAAAAGTACAATTCCAGGCAAAGTCCACACAGGTTGCTACTGAAATAGGGCGTGAGTGATAATCATAAAGAAAGTGTTCATTTGAAAGGCGAGACTCTTTTCCATTAATAATGGACTGGAATAGCGCACACCGCTCTTGCATATTATCACCACAAGCTTCGCTATCCACTGCTACATATGAAATTATAAATACAGTTGAGTATTGTAAAGCAATACCTGTGTACTACTGTGTATATACTGTATTTCTATGGCTTGCTGATGCGCAGCTGTCTCCCTGCCTTACAATAACGATACTGTATATCGCCCAGACCTAGTGGACCCTAGAGGCTATGGACTTATCCTGGTTGTAGTACATACCAAAAGTAACAGAACTTGAAATAGAGTAGTAAAGTTTGATACAAAGTTATACATTAAGTTTCATCAAGGAAACAGGGACTTAAAAAACTGACATACTAGTAGATAAAAAACCTTTTTGTCGCTATGGTGTTATTTTTCTCCTCCAAAGAACACTGTGTCCTCCAACGTGTAACCATCCCGTGCTGGTGTGGACGTAGTGACACCGCCTGTCTCTACAACCACAGAAAAGGGTGTAACCCATTTAGACTGCCACCAAATCAATGCTGTTTTTTTCAGGCCTTGTTGCTGAGGTGGCATGTGTGCATGTGCCCAGATCCATTTTTGCCACCATGGTTGAAGCTCAGTTGGAACTTAATAATTAATTAATTGTAATAAAATGTTTTGTTATGCTATACTGTAGGTTATGATTCTGCAGTCTTTAAAAAACATAAAAGTTGATGAACTTACTCTTAAGAATGAACATGAGAACAGCAAGTACTGTACTCGATACATATGCTAGGTAGTCCAACACAAACTGGTCAGTGCTGGCAGTTGACTTCTGATTTGTTTAAATTTAGATTTTTCTCTCCCTATTGTAAATAATGGCAGTTGAGTCACCATCTAAAAACATTTTACTGGTTAGGCGGAGTTTGTTAAATGTTCATTGAGGTAATGTCTCATGAGATTTTTAAGTCTTATAATTTTAAGGTCTCTCCGCCTAAGACTAGTTTTGAGAACTATTTTCCGGAAATATTTGACGGATTCCAAAATGAAGGACCTTGGGGGTTACTGTGTGTATAACAGAAAATGGCCCCACATTCTTTTTTGCAAGCCTGTATTCTTTTGTGGTTTAATCTCTACAAACTCGTCAGCATTTTTGCACCATTTTGTGACTATTCAATGAGGTCACATTCTAACCAGAAAATGAAGTTGTATCATGTTGTGCTGAGGGATCGAAAAGATAACACACAGTTTGTATTATCATCACAATTCTGAGTATTTTTACAGGTGACTGAAACGCCGTCACGTATTAATTAGTTTAACTACCAATGTTGCTGTTTTTGTTTTTACATTCAGTTAGAGAAGCCACCAAACTATTTCTATGTAACTTTTTTTAAATGCCATCAAACAAGAGCTCTCTCACTCTCACTCCCTCTCGCTCCCCTTGTTTAAACAGCGACTGAGTGTTTTGGTTTGGATATTAAATACAAAGCATGTTTTGTACTTAAAGCAAGAGTTCACATGGGTGTTTTGTGTCTTCTTTTTCAATTCTCCTTCACAGAACCAATGTGGTTATGAACTACTCAGAGGTGGAGTCTAAAGTCAGAGAGGCCACTAATGATGACCCCTGGGGACCATCAGGACAACTGATGAGTGAAATTTCAAGGTTAGCACAACAATCACTATTTTAAGCATTTGCCGTGCCTGTTATTTTGCTGGTCCATTTTACTTAGTAACAGCATTATAGTAAATATTCATTTGCTATTGCATGCGGTCTCTCTCACCTCCAGTATTTTGACAGAAGCAACAGTAAACCACCAGTGTATCTATTCAAAGTACAGTTTTGCAATGTTGCGTCAATCTTGAAGCATTAGCAATGATGCTATAAATACTACAGTCATACCACTGTGATAGTGTACTGAAATAGAGAACCTATATTCATCATTTCCTGCATTGGTCAAAACTGTCACACCATTGGAAATTACTACAGTTTAAAAAGCACTGTTTTTTATTTGGACTGCCGATTTAAATTGGCCAATTTTACCCCTTCTAACATTGGTAAAAATCACCGGCACATTGGCTCAAGTTGCCGATTGTATTTCCCTCCATTACCCCTAACAATTTACAAATTAGCGCACGGATAACAAAGATCTCATAAATACTCAGAAAACAATATCCTAGCTTTGATTCCATCAATTTGTATACAAACATGTGTCAGTTAAATACAGTCATTGGATGAGTTTGTCATTTGTTAAGTCCTAGGGCGGCATGGCTCAGTGGTAGAGTGGTTGTCTTCCAACCCAGTGGTTGTGGGTTCAATCCCCAGCCATTGTGACCACATTGATGTGTCATTGAGCAAGATACTGAACCCCAGTTGCTCCTGATGCTGCGTCATCAGTAGGTACAATGACGAAGCAGTGTTAAATTGCTTTGTGTACCTCAGGTAGAAAAGTGCTGTTTTACAAGCAGTGCTTGGGTGAGCATTGCAACTCATGCAGAGGAATTGACTGGGATGTCACCATTTTAACCGTTTGTTTTAAAAATGATAGTTCAACTGCAACATAAATCAAGCAAAATGTGTTAAAGGTTCCGTATCACTGTATTTTAACAGTTAACCATAGGCATATAATCTTACCTTTGACACCATGGCGATGTAATTTCTTATGAAATATGAGTTATTATGCTGGCTATTTTTCTAACCCGGAAGGAAGACGCCCGGTTCAACAGTTCAGTAAAACCCCGCCTCTGCCTGTGTGGCTGCCGTGCCATTCTCGTCCTAGTCGGCTGCTGCGCGCATCTCCCACAAAACTCTGGAGCGCCGTGTTTGCGCACTCCTGCACGTGAGGCCGCGGTGAGCCCCTGCAGTACAACCGTGTTTTCTTTAAATGTGGAAATTGAATGGCTGTTCAATTCTTCAATAAGCATTTGTAGCAAAACGGCTCCTTTGCCGCAAGAAATTGTAGTGGAGGAGGAGGGGAGGAGAGGAGAAAAAAAAGCAGTGTGGGATGCGAACCCAGTACCTTCTGCTTTCAGGGTGAGTGCACCAACCACTACACAGGTGTCAAACTCCGGTCCTGCAGGTTTTGGATGTTTCCGTTCTGCAACACTGCTGATATATGATCAGCTCATCAGCAAGTTCTGCATAAGCCTGATAACGATCCTGCTGATTGGAATCAGCTTGTGTGGAAAGAGGGAAACCTCCAAAACTTGCAGGACTGCGGCCCTCGAGGACCATAGTTTGACACCTATGCACTACACCATTAATTCATATTGGTTCGTAAATGCAAGGTTTTACTTGTAGTTTACACAAGCGTCAGCCGCAGCACGTGGAACCTTTCTGGGAATTTGAGACGGCCAATTGTCATTGCACTTTGGCATTGCAAATGTGAAGGATAATTGATTGCTTTGAATTCACTTGGACATAATGTTTACTGATAAAGGCAACTTTGATCACTGTCCTGCGAGCATGGAGATCTCAGAAAAAGTGGGCGTGTGTTTAGTCCGCAGTGGCGGTGTGGGTCCTAACCTCCACACCTCACAAACCGAGGACCTGCTCGTTTTCGTGGGTTAGGAGGATCTGGTGCTTGGAGAACAGAATGACCTAGAATTTGTCATAGAGGGGCTGTTGTTGGAAAGCACCACTTCGGCTATGTTTTTGGTGAGGAATTAGCATTTTAACATGGCTAAAAGCTTCAAAAAGTAGATTTTTCACCTTACTGACCCTTTAAATATGACAAGGATTAATGTCCTTATAACTTTAGCAATTCAAATGCATTCTGGGAACCGAGTGGTCTTACCGTTATTATCATAGATATGAACAATCGGTAGATAACATGCCTACGACGTCACAGTGTTGCTGCATTCCATTCCCGTGAACATTACGAAAACCAAAATATCAAGGATGCATCTTCTGTACTAATAGTACATGCTTTGGCGTTGCCAAAAAACTAAGCTTCATGAAAGTTGTTTCAGAAATGAGCACATTATGACTTATTTTCAATACACATGCATTGCCTTTGATGGGAACATACTAGCCACTAACGTCGCTGAGCTGGGCTGCAACTTAACATGGCAGTTGAAGCACTCATGCTTTTCTAACAAGATATTAGCTAACCGATCACTGATGTTGAAAGCTGACGTTGTTTAACTTAATTGGTTGATTAATCAGTAATTTTTTTTCTTGACAAATATCAATATCGCCATCGGCCTCCATTAATACATATTAGTTAAGCCCTAATTTACATCTATATTATTGATCTTACTGTTGCTCTTACATGACATCATTTGAGAGAAAAATAAAGTTTTGCCCCGTAACAATTTTACAAGACATACCAGATCAAATATTGGCTATGATTTATTTTAGATAAAAATTTTAATATGTGACCTATTTCTTGCCCCTGTAAATGTGTCAATGTTCAGAGCCACCTTCATGTACGAGCTGTTCCCCGAGGTGATGAACATGCTGTGGACTCGAATGCTGAGAGATAACAAGAAGAACTGGAGGAGAGTCTACAAGGTCTGCTGGCCATGTACCACAAACTCTTTGCATACACTATGTAAAATAAGGCAAAGACCCATGGTCACAATTGGGGGAAAGATTATTTAACTACTCATTAACACAATTAAGATATGGTTTGAAAGGAAATCAATAGGATGTTTTTTAAAAACATATGCTGAGTTGTCTCCACCGGCCCAGCGAAAAAATCGAATCCCTCTTTATCATTTTAGTTGTATGCTACATTCATCAATCATTAATCCTGACTTTACTCTTACTCTTACGACTTGTATTATCTGTCCTGCCTTGCAGTCTCTACTGCTGCTTGCTCATCTAATCAAGAATGGATCAGAGCGGGTTGTCACTAGTGCCAGAGAACATCTATATGACCTCAGATCATTAGAAAGCTACCACTTTGTTGGTAAGTGGCCCCCACCACCACATCCTCTAATTTACTCAATGCTTCCCTTTGCAGTTTGGAATAGGGGTGCATACGACAGCATATCAATCCCTTGCAACACTTTTGTCACTTTAATTCCAAAGATCTGCTTTGATAATGAGAGGCTTTCTCAGAACAGAATGTTAATTAACAAAAGCTCTAGTGTGAGCTATGATGAAAGCTTTGCTTATTACACAATTACGCGCACACACTCACACACGCACACAGTCCCTTAAAGTTGCTTTCATTATTTTCAACCATGTGTGTATTTAAGGTGGCAAAAGTATTCATTTCTGCTTAACGCTGGTTATATAGTATTCCGTGTATGCAAGTCAGCACTTACAGGTAACACTTTTTTTTTTTAAATCCATCCCATGTTTTAATGCTACATGATATATATGTACTGTTCCTATAACACTTTTTTTTTTTAAATCCATCCCATGTTTTAATGCTACATGATATATATGTACTGTTCCTAGATGAGCATGGGAAGGACCAAGGAGTGAATGTGAGACAGAAGGTGAAGGAGATGGTGGAGTTGGTTCAGGACGATGAAAGACTAAGGGAAGAGCGGAAAAAGGCCAAGAAAAATAAAGATAAATATGTTGGTGTGTCTTCCGACAGTAGAGGATTCAGAAGTTACTGTAAGTCCAGTCTTGACAAGTGTAAACTAATCCCAGTCCCTTTCATAAAAACGTTGACATTTCTGACCTTCTCCTGTGATTTCCTCCAGCGTCAGATAGGTATGACTCCAGTGAAAGCCGTAACCGATGGGATGATGACTGGGAGAATAACAAAGGGCAGTTTCCTTTCAGCGATAAATTGGGAGAGATCAGTGGCAAGATTGGAAGCACTATTGACGATACCATCAACAAGTTTAGGAAGAAGGATAGAGACGACTCACCAGACCGATTTAGGTAGGGGATTCGAATAAGTGGTAATGTCCCAAATATCAGCAATCATCATCAATGCAATGTATGCCCACACGCCTTTCACACTAGTATGGCTGATTTTAAATCTCTTCAAAACTCATTCAAACTTTTATGACTCATTTTTTGGGGGGCGCTTTGTTTTTTGGTGTATTTTTTTTTTTTTGCTGTTTTACTGCATAGTTTTTTATGTCATAAATTTTTGGGGAAAAGGGGAAAAGAAAAAACAGGAGGAAAAAGTACTCAGACATACAGAAAAAAGTATTCAGGAAAAACAGGAGAATAAATTATTTTAAAAAAACTGAGAGAAAAAATGTTCCCAAAAACAGAGCACTAGCTTCTGTTTTTCTGAGTAATTTATTTATTTATTTTTTAACCTCTGAACTCGAAGTGACTTGTTGCAGACTCGCTAATGGCGGACACTTTCCCGCATGCTATACGCTTCCGTAGAATCTTAACTGTTAGCTTACTAAAATCATGCCATTCGATTGACATGTTTGTATACTAAGCCAGTAAGTGATATAGTTAGGTACTTTGGAAGTATGCGGGAAATTGTCCACTATTAGCGAGTCTCCAACAAGTCACTTGGAGTACAGAGGTTAGAAAAAACAAAAAAAACTCAGAAAAACAGAAGCTGGTGATCTGTTTTTCATATTTTTTTGGTTCAGTTTTTCAGAATATTTTTTCCCCCCGTTTTTTGGATTTTTTTTTATGGCAGAAAAAAAAATCTGTTAAACTAAACACAAAAAATACTCAGAAAAAACAGCTCCCTGAAAAAAATTGTCAGAAAAACAAGAGTTTTTGAATTGAATTCAATACGCTTCTGTAAAAAATGGCTATATCTTACTTCTATGCATTTTATATCTCACAGTAGTGTACATGACTCTGGGAATGAGGTGGATGGCTGTTTGAAAGGTCTTCAGTTTGAATAATAATAGGATACATTAAATTGCTGACTAGTTTGAGCAATGACAAATGTAAGTCACAATTTGAGGATCAATATTTGAAAGAGATATGTAAGTTGTTGTGACTTTTAGCTTGTCTCATCAGGGGTCGTCAGACTCATCACTGCAAGTCACTTGTGAACTGGGAAAACACACTAAGCATACAAGTATCAACTAAATTAAAATTATTAAATATATTTATCTGGAATACCCCCCAATTGAATACTAGACTGATCAAACTGATGTTGCCTATGTTGTTTTTAATCAAGAAAAGTAAAAAAAAAAGTGCATGACATACTGGTTTAATTTGATCTCCAAATGTGTTGTATACCTGTGACCTCAACTGAGGGAGGCCTGTGGTGTTCATGCTCTGTTTACTATTCATGCTGAAGTTGAGGCTCTGAGAGGAAGTAAATGTCTGAGTTGGCCCCATCAAGTCAAACAGAAAAACTGGACAGTATAATTATTGAAGAAAAAGTAGTGGCATGTAAAATACTCAAGATTGTTAATGACAATACAAAATAAAGCCAAGTGTTACATTTATCTATTCCGTCCCCCTCCACAAACTGTTGCGTTATTTTGTTAGTGATAAGAATTTGACCTCACTGAAGTCTTACAAAACAGTAGATAAATGCTGATGAGACTGTAGAAGTTCGACCACAAAAGTACAAAAACTCACAATAAAGAATGGTGGGCCTTTGTTGTTAAATGTTTTAAGATTAAATCAAATTTAAATCCACAAGCGATGTTTAAGAGCAAAATTACAGAATGACCTGCTTTTGTCAAAATACCCCAAGGATCAAGAATTAGAGCACACCTTTCACCTTTGTCATTGTCACCTTTGTAGAGCCCTGTTGAAATCAGCCTGTTTGAGAGGGGCTTCTACTCTGTATTCACTTATAGTTTGTCACCAAGCCTCCAATTTACACTTGAGAATTACTGTGCATATCCATTCAGCACATTCAGCAGATGCTTGGCCAAAAACAAATAATCTCCAGCACAAAACCCTACAATTTGTATTTTATCACTTGCATAAACTGAACCAACTTCATTACAGTATTCCAAATATAACGATATCTCAAGCAGAGAGATTAAGCATGGACTTTCTGTAAATTTGTTCTTTTCCCCTTGACCAGTGACACTGAGGAGGAGCGAAGTCGCTCATCTCAGAATGGCAAGTCGGGTAAAGAGTTCAAAGATGAAGAAGAGACTGTTACCACCAAGAGTGTACAAATAGTCCAAGCAACAGAGACTACAGCAACCCGCAAGAGAGGAGGCATCCCATCTAAGAAAGTGGACTTGGGGGCAGCGGCCCAGTACACAGGAGACAAGAGCCCAAATGCCACCACCAAACAGGTTGTGTGTGAATACACTTAAGATCAACAGCAAGTACAATTTGTCCCTCTTCTGATCTATCTGTATTCTCTATTGCAGCCACAATCTGCAGCAACACAGCCCTCGAGTAGCGGACTAGTTGACCTACTAATGACAGAGTCAACACCTTCACAGCCTCATTCAACTGGTATAATTTTCTGAACTTTTAGGGCATACCATTTATTGAAGTTGGGTTTTAGAGGAGGCAATATTGGTGTTTGTTTACATAATTGTGTCTGGTGCAGTTGTCAACCACAAGACATACATTGCAACTGAAAACACCACAGTGTAAAAGATAGGGCGAATTAATCGAAATTCAATTACAATCTGAATTATTACACTTCACAATTACAAAATCTGCATGATCGTAAAAAAAAGATTATTATTACTAATTTTGAGTTGTTTAATTTTTTTTACATTTGCACCTTTTTTAAACTAATTTCATAAATTTTGTTTAATCTTAAAGGAACTTGCATAATAGTGTTTCAAAGAATTGTATTTGTCTTAATATTTTCTACGTTTCAACATTTTCTTGTTTTGTACCCCAAAAAATTGTGATTTCAATTATTACCAAAATAATCATGATGAATATTTTCTTCATAATTGATCAGCCCTAGTAAAAAATCTGATTTACAACTCCATCAGAATAAGCAAAGCTTCACTGCATATTAAATACCTAATGCCTAATAATAGAGATGGTCATTTAACAAAATGTTGCTGGTGCGTCCTTCGTCAACCTCCTGAGCACCATCGTCAGTCCGACATTTTTTCAAGTTGAACCACTATGTAATTGTCAGCCCCTCATTTTATTTTAACCATGCTTCCATCATCACTAAATCACCGCTATATTAGGACCGACCGACAGAGGTGGGCATTCCGTCAGTCTGTCAGTCGTCAACAAAATTGGCGTCTGTCAGTGACGGATTTGTCACTGGCGGACAAGAAATCACTTTTGTCAGTCCTTAGTTCGTCTTTTTTTTTTTTTTAGGTTATTGTCAGAAAAATACGACTGCGTATTAGGGTCACGTATATATATAATTTTTTAGAAGGCGTGACAATATTCCGAGAAAAAAAACTCGCAAATTTGCCACTTTTTGCGAGAGAAAAAAAAAACTATTACGGGAAATACACGTAGCGGTAGCTATAGTCTAATCATGTGAGGGAGGATTCGTTGGTGGTTAATAGTACACTGTTTGTAAAATGAAAAGGCATGATGGAGATTCATTCTTAATTTAAACTTTATTCGTCATACACGGGGCAGCTAGAGTGACAACACTTACTGATTTCCTATCAGCTGACTAAACACAAACCAATCACAAACTAGCATACTTTAGGTAAGCGCAAGTGAATGACGGAAAGCAGCAGATTCGACACATCAACTTAGATACTTGAAAAAATGTATGAATGTGTAAATAATAATTCTGGAAACATAAATGTACAAGTAAATATTTATTTTAACAAATTATCATAAATGCTTGATCCTCAGGGTGTGGACCTTCGCAAAGCGAGGCGTCTTTGTAAGTTCGTAAGTTTCTAAGTTTTTTTTCTCGCAAATCTGCCACTTTATAAAATCGCAAATTTACGAAATTTACCACTTTATGAAGTGGCAAATTTGCACCCCGCCCTTTAAAAAATATATATATATATGGCCCTAATACGCCGTCGTAGAAAAACGGGCCTCCGTCAGTGACGGAATGACAGACAGTCCGTCAGAAGTGATGGAATGCCCACCTCTGCCTAAACCATTGTGTGAATGGTACTGAAGTGTCAAGTAACTTAGAGTAAATCTGTAACACGCAGTGTGTTTCTTTTTTTCTCTCACACAAACACATATCCACACAATCAATCCAGGTCCATACAGTGAAGTTGATTTGTTGAGTCCATGCACCTGGCTTTTCAAGGCAATGGGAAATTTCGATCTGATGGGCTAACTAAAGCTAGCTGTCAAGCTAGCTCACTTCAAACCGACAGTTGCGCACTTGTCACAATGTGTGCAGCTGCTGGTGCTAGCGTCAGTGAGTTCTGGGGACAGTTGGAGGGGGGAGCTAATGTATAGGAACTAAGTGCACCAGATGTTTTTTGGACTAGTCCCTGGTGAGTGAAGAGGGCGGGAGAACTGAACAGATGTCAGCACCCCTCCTTTTTGCCAACACTCCTGAACACACTGAAGGAATGCTAACTGTCAGCTGAGCACCTGGAGCTCTTCTCTGAAATGGACATCTTTATGACTCGTTCTCATTGCAGACTTGATGAGTGGATTTGCCGACTTCTCTTCACCTGCTGCTTCTGCCGGCCTTTCCACAGGATCTGGTAGGATTGGAGACTTTCTTTTAAGTGTGTGTTGTGCCATTGTAGCTACTCCAGCATGCTACTAGAATATTCAGAAGGAAAGCTGGCCATATGGCACATGCTACCTGCTCTGCATAACAAGAACAGACACACATCAGCTCCAGTTATAGATGACAAGGAGACAGGGACAGAGGAAGACGGGGCGGGGGTTGATGGGGCTGCAGAGGAAGTTGAGACAGAGACAACAAACAGAATCAATTGAATTAAATTTTTAAATTTGGTATCAGTTATCACCGAAAAAAACATCCATGAAAATGGACTGACCCTGCTTAGTCATCTGTTGATGTGCCAGGACAGGTTTGATTTGTTTACAGAATGTCATTGTTATTTATATTCCATTTATATCAATAGCACAGCAACCTTCACACAGCTAACTAACTTTTTTTCTCTTTTATCCTGCAGCGGCACCAGTCTCCAGCAACAACGGCGACTTTGGAGAGTGGAATGCATTCCCTGGTGGCCAGATGCCAGCATCTGCTCAGCCTTTAGACACCAGTGGAAATGACCTTTTTGGAGCCATGAGAGCAGGTCATGCTCTGGCCGCCGCCCCAGTGGCCGCTGCGGGCACCAGTTCGTCCTCAGCAAATCTGTTTGACTTGATGGGGCCAACTCAGACATTTACTTCCTCTCAAAGCCTCAACTTCAGCATGAATAGTACACAGAGCATGAACACCACAGGCCTGCCTCAGTCGAGGTCACAGGTATGCATGGTTGCACTCGTACACCAATGCATCCATTCTTAATAATTTATCAGTATGCTTAGCGTTACATGACATCAGTTTCATGCTGACATTTTTGCGGGAATTACACTTGGCAGATTTGGAGTGCTGATATGATCAGTTAATGTTGCTTGACTGATGTGTATAATTCAAAATGGACTCGAGAGCATATTATGGAGACAATATGTTATCACAATATTTGCCAACGAGAGCATCACTCTCCAACATTTCTAATCAGTATAGAACCTGCTAAATGCACTTTTTAACCACATTTATGTGACAGTGAAGGCTTTCTTTCTTTGAAAAAAAAGTAAACTTGATAAACTAAAAGAATCATATACAAATTGTTGATTTTTTTTTGTCTAATTCTGACATAGAAAACTTTCTCTCTCACTTCTTTGTGGAGTTTGCCGTTGTAAGTTTAAAATAATTATTGTAAGACATAAGCATGGATAACTGTTATTCTGCATTAATTACAAGGACAGGAGACATGACCTTTTGTGAAATCTGCTGTCTGAATTGCTAAAACAATGTTGTCTCTGGAGACATATCGTTTTGCTAATAGATACATATTTTTTTTCAACTCCAAAGACAAAAGACAGAACATGATCAATAGAACATGACAGCGAAGAAACAAAAAGACAATTACTTCCAACACAGTCACATGATCAAAGTGATTATTGTGCATAGTACACACAGTCTGCCTAGAAGGAGGTAAATATGGTAAGGGAAAATGTATTTGTGACATCAAATTAAAGTAAGTAGCATTATTGAATTTAGATAAACTATTAACAACATTTCTGCTTTTTACTGCTTTCTAAAAAAAAAAAAAACACACACAAATAGTGTATCTGTAGAGTGCATAAATGAAGTGTCAAATGATACAACCAAGCAAGCAAATTGTTATGAATTTGGCCAAATTATAACATCACACGCTAAATGTACACAATAGCGCTACCAGCCATTTTTACTGAAGCCACCCCCTTCGCACCTGGCTATTTTACAAATTTTGACTGATTTTGCAACGCCCACAGAATAGTATGCAATGGCCAATGCCTTGTCATTGAGTGAATCCCAGTTGCAATCTTCAAGTTGGAGGAAAAAAAACATGGAACCTTCCAAAAGAAAGATTAGAGTCTCTTCTTTCATCAGGAAAAAAAAAGTATATTTCTATCTGTTTCAGTTTTGTAGCAATTAGTATTAGAATATAGCTAAGTTTCATCATTATTTACAAATCTGTTTAGAACTGTGGGTAAATGAGTTTTTTTTTCAACATGGGCCTGGTTCATATCGTATACTCTGCCGCCACCTGCTGGCCGTTTTTGTAATAACTACCACTGCTTCATGCATTCTCTTCAGTTCAGAGGCTGCATCAAAGCACATATAAATAAGTCTTTTGTAGTATGGTAATATTTAAAATAGAATGTTTTTTGAGCAGATGAGTTATGTGGCTTCACAAGGTGTTTCCGAAGCCGAATATGCTTGTGGCTGTCAGCTGTGTCTCTTTCAAGTGGTGCCTGACCTACTTAAACAAAAGCAGACAAGTTAATTAGATCTCAACTTGGACCCACAGCTCTCACCTATTAGTCTTGCATATTGCTGTGATTGTAGCATAAAATATTTCTCACCTTAAGACGGAAAAGAAAAATACCTGAAGAGCTCTTTGTGGTTAAGACTGCCCATTTAAGGTCGTTTTTTTATTTATGCCTTTGCCAGCCCCTGCCGAACATTGGGGCGCCTCTACAGCCGCAGACTGCTCAGCAGGGAGTCGTTTCTCATTGTGCTGCAGCCAAAGCGTCGCTCCCTTCCACCTGGTCAGACCACTCGGTGAACATCAACCTCGACTCGCTGGGACTCGGCATGCAGGCGCCCAAGCAGAGTCAACCCACCCTCAACACACTTCAACAAGGTAACAGAAAGACGGCGACGTCCATTCGAATTGTGTGACCGACGTCAATAATACTAATTGAGTCTTTGTTGGTATAACCACATGGTTCAACCTCAACATGAAAGGCTTGCACACACGCAAGTAGGCTAATTAGGAGGATGCTCATGAATAAACAATCATTAAGATCATTAAGAATTTTGTCAATCTGGCAATCTTTTGGCAACGCCGTCCTAATGAATGTGGCAGCAAACAGTCAGGCTTGCAATTAATTTGATCTACAGTGGAAGCTCTAATCTGTTCCAAAGATAAATTGAGGGGAACAAAAAGGACATTTTAACATTCTTAACAGTATTACACTTGTAAAAAAAAAATGTAGCCACTACTATTAGCAAAAATTATACAAACAAAAAACACTGTCTCAATGCTAATGGTAAGAAGTAGTAACTAATGCTCAACCAAGGATTTCTTAGCCACTGTGGCTTTCCACACTAAGATAATTACATGTTTGATGACCATTGACACAACCCGCCAATCCCGCAGTGATTTTTAGACACTGGCTAGACAGCAAGGTGGTCAAAAATAACTGCTACAAAGGACAGTGTGAAAGAGGCTTAACTGTAAAACAAATGGGGAAAAGATTGTATTTGAATTAAACCAATCCATTATCAATACATAACGGGGAAAAAACACACAGTTTTGACAGTAAAATGTCGTGTTAAGTATGTTTCAATATTTCGGTGTAAAAATAATAATACATTTAATTTGTAATACACTTTACATTTCAAAGAAATCTCAGTGCTACTTGCCTTCCTCCAATTGTTGCACAAAGTAAAGGAAAATACAGAAAACCTGCAGCTAATCCCTTGATGCTCACTGAACTCTAGCAGTTCTTGCTGAGCAGAGGTTCGGTACAATATGATGATGTTATATGAAATATTTGCAATCATAACCTACATTCATTTGCACCTTTAAGGAGTCCAAGGACACTTATTTTGTAACGAAAACGATGGTTGAATTTCAAGAAATATTTTGCAAAGTAATGAAAGTATGAGCGCAAGGTATCAATATCGGACCAACACCCGGCCGTATTTCAAGGTACTGCTACTCACAATGGCGGCCAATGCCAGTATCGGTAGCCCTCTTGTGGCCATTTTACGATCAATTACTAGAGAATTGCCATTCATTTCAAGCAATTAAGGAAAATGCTATATTGGGATTTATAGGGCTTTCTTAAAAATTCTCTTTTTGTATCAAAAGTGCTAGTGGTATCGTTATGAATATTCAATAGTTGAGTATTATAATTTGCAGTTAAACAGTACTTGCAGTGTAACAAAATAATCTATATAATTCAAGTGTGTGCCCTGAAAGACTTGTTGAATGCATTGCAGGCAGCCAGGTCGGTGCCAACATGCTGTCACAAGGATTTTCCACAATGAGCGTTGGACCCTCAGCAGTCAGACCGCCAGTCAATGCCATGGTGCACCCGGGTGCTGGAATGGGAATGGCAATGGTGCCCAACCCTGGCATGATGGCCTTGGGGATGCCCGCCAACCAGGCCATGATGGGAATGGCAATGGCTTCCAACCAGGGCATGATGGGGATGGGCATGGGAGGGGCGCCGATGGCGATGCCCGCTGCCATGGGAATGGGCATAAACCCGGGAATGGTGCAGCAGCCCAAACATGACGCCTTCGCTGACTTTGCGAACTTTGGCAAGTGATGAAGAGCAGCAGCAGAGATGAGCCGAGGGTTTTTGATGAAGGATTGTTCTGAGCTTCAAACAAAGAGTACTTGAATCATGTCAACTCTCACAATACCAACACCCTGCAATCTCTTTATTTTAAACAAATAATGCTGTGTAGTGAAATGGATTGGAATGGTGGGTGGGTGTGCGTGCGTGCGAGCGTATGCATGTGTGTGTGTGTGTGTGTGTGTGTGTGTAGTGTGAGCCAATGATCGGTGCGGTCTTCAGACAGCTATGGTAAATTATGTGCCTTGCTGGTCATGAATGTCAGGTGTGTTTGCTTTTATAACCTCAATCAAATGGAATCAGCAGAATAGCAAAAATGTATATAAATATATATATCGGTAGATGCATCACTTTTTGAGATGCCTCCTATGAAATGATGTGTTTGGAGAACATGATCAGCCATTTTAACTTTCTAATATATCAAGTTACCTCTCATATTGTCCTCTGTCTTCCTTTAGCCTTTAAATAGAAATCGACATCTCGTTTCTTGAACTTAGATCTGCAGTGAGTGAGTGAGTGGAGGTAACAATGTCATTAGTTGTGTCATCCACACACAAATGATTTGAATGAAGTGCACATTGTTACTACGGAAGAGGATTAGGGCCACCAAAGAGGGGGAAAAGGGTTGGCAGAATTCTGACCTTCGAGTGAATTCTGAATTTGTGACGTAGAGCTATGAATTGTGGGAGGAGTAGTCAGAAAGTCAACCGCATCAATGTTGTAAATTGGCCCACTCTTGTATTTGTTGTTGTTGTTTTGTTTTTTCTGGCTTTCTGACTGTGTGTGTTGGGGGGGCAGAATTCTGAGAATAAAGTCAGAATTCTGACAACTTTTTCTCTCTCTATCTCTATATCTCTATCTTCACTGGCCCTAATCCTCTTCCGTAATATTACCTTGTTACCTATTGGCTGCAAAAGGCAGTTTTCCACAGTTAGACCATCCTTTCTTTTTGGTACATTATTGTGACTCTTCTTGCTGTTGTAAATATATAAATGACTTGTAAAGAAGCATGTAATCACTTTGCATTGAAAGAAGATAATCAGTGCTTGGGCAGTGTTCTTTGTTGCCTCCCAAGTACAAGAACCCAGAGTGCCTGGAAGACCTTTGCCTTTTCTCTTCAGTTCACTTCCATAAAGAAGACAATGTGACCATGCATTGGTGAAGGCAGCAACCACACCATGTGCAAATATTCTGTTTGTACTCGTGCCTCAAGCCAAGAAACTGTCAGTACACAAAGGCAGTTGTCTTAATTAGTTCACTTATGCTGTTTGTTTGTCCCTTAAACATCTTTACTTCCTCTCGCTTGTTGTATAATTGCAGACTGTTTGACGATTGCATCACATTTGCCTTTTATTCTTCATATTTAAAACCGCTCACATGCAGTATTTGTCAGCTTGAGTGTACGTGCGTTGCGACCAAGCAGTGGTGCTGATCTGTTGGATGTGCATACAAAGCACTGCTCCTCACTGGACCAAGTGCCTCCTGACCCTTGTAACTGTAATATTACATCAATCTTGGGTGCCTGAATAACACCCAGCCCCCCCCCCCCCCCCCACCCGTTTGCCAACGATGTTATTAATCATTTACACGCCAGAGTTGAAGGAAGTGGATCCTGCAGCCTTGGGGAGCTCAAGAGGTCTTGCACACTGATACATTGTAGCCTTTTATTGAAGTCTGAAGCATTACAATGACCAAAATCTCGTGTTTTCTTCCATTAGTTTTATGCAGGTTTATTTTGTTTCTACTGTTGATCTATAAGAATGGGGTTGTTACTGAAACACTAGTATATGCAAATTTCCGAAAGTCCTTTGAGAAAGTTTGCATTCTTCCCATTTTGATTTACACAGCAATATTGCTTATCTACAACATTAAACCGTTGATTGAAATGAATTAATGGTGTGCGTTATTTGGTGCGTTGTCATTAGCGTCATTCGAAAGCGCTTCAAGCAGCACAAGTAATGACACTACTTGTAGTTGATGGAAACGTGATCAAAAGTATCAAGATACGTAAACTAATACGTAAAAGTCCTGTGAATCTAGTAGCAGCGTTTAGAAATTGTAGACATCTAATAAGTGAACTTGATTGCTTGACAGTTTTATTGACATGGCTTTGGCAGTGTATATATTGCCCAAACTAAAACATTAAAAAATCTGAGGATTTTTTTTTTAAAACGTTTTTATGTAATTGCTGTATATGACGTCATGGTAGTGCCATTTACAGTACGACAGCTTGTACTCCTGTGTCTGTTTTACACAAGGAGACAACAAAATTTCATGACCACAGAACACCTGCCCGGGCTAAAGAGAGAAAAGTAAAAATTGGGTTTATTTTTTAGAAGAAGAAAAAAAGACAACTTTTTTTAATTCTGAAGGACGCTGTGACGGAAAGTGGGCGTGACTGCAAGTCGAACGTACAGTACATTGATTATAAAAGCAACTCAGTTCTGGTTTCAAATAAGGCAACTGACCTACTTTCATTGCACTCCAATTAAAATTAGAAAATACACAAAAATATCGGCAAGAGGGGGAGCAACCTCTGCCATTAAAACACAAAAACAAAACAAAAACATCTACATTGCAGCTTCCACGAGATGCCGTAAATTGTGCTTTTATGGGTAATGTGCCCATTAAAGAGTAAAAGCAATTCGAGACGTCAAGACAAATGACAGCTTTTGAGTGCCATCTGCAATCTCGAGCATCGCAAACTCAATTATTCATAATGCATTTATGAAGTCCGCTGAGACCGCGCTGTCATTCCTGCTCAAACTAACTGGAAAAGCAACATCAAGAGACAAGCTGGAGACGATGGCCCCGCCGGAAGCGCCGTGTGTATGCTGACACCTGCTGGATGGTACCAAAACGCAGTCATGAGAAGACGAAAAATACTGTACAGCATATATAAAATAACGATTTCCGATTTTATGGTTGTTGGGCTGTTCACGCACCACCAACGGACCAAATGTATGTTTGTTTAGCTCTGGCAACCATAAAAATGAACAAAATGAAAATCTGTAAAACGTTTATTTTGAAAATGGGCAGATAAGGTTTAAAAATGGTCGTATGTAAATTTGTTTAAGATGATAATAAAACAATAATTCATTCTCAGTTTGTATTTTATTTAAAATTATTTTGAATATAATTAATCAAGCCATTATTCATTCATATTAAAGTTCTACTTTAATTATTCTTTCATTCTATTTACCACAAATCAATTAATTATTGTATTGGTTTTAAAATAAATTAATAATGAATAAACCATGAATAAGTACATTTTTGTTAACAAATTTGGAGGGGAAAATGGTTACATTAAGGCAATAAATACAGCACTCTTAACAACATGAATTCTCGATGGTTCAGACTAAAGAACCCGGCGGCCACACTTGCAAGACCAACAAATACTGTAACTAAGGGGTCTGCGATTTACAACATTCTTATGTCAGCAACATAATCCGTGTGTAAATTCAAACACACCATAGTCTCAGATGTAGTAGTAAAGTTCCAATTAATATAACAATCAAACATATCATAAAACATAACACTCAAACTAAAAACCACAAGTGCGCCGTATTCTTCTTCTCCTTCACTGCTTGCTGTTCATAACTTAGAAACATCACCGTGTATCCATAGCAATACTGTTTAGGAATAAAAAAAAGTAGGGTTCATTCGTCATTAGATAATATCCATGTACATTTTATTTAGTTGCAAATTTGCCTTTTTTTTAACTCATTCACTGCCATTGACGGCTATAAACGTCAAAAATTCATTTGAACTATTTCTATTAGTTTAACATTTGCTTCCACTTTTGTTAAGAGTATGAAAACCTAGAATTTTTTTAGTGTACATTTAAAACAGATATAAAATTTGTGATTAATCGCAAGTTAACTAGTGAAGTCATGCGATTAATTACGATTAAAAACTTTAATCGCCTGACGCCCCAAATTTTTTATCTTTTCTTGGTTATAATTCATTCACTGCCATCAACGTCAAAAATACATTTGAAATAGTTCTATTAGTTTAAAAAAATTCCCACTTTTGTTAAGAGTATGAAAACCTAGAATCTTTTATTGTACATTTAGAACCGATATAAACTAGAGTTAAATAGTCAAGTCATGCGATTAATTACGATAAAAAAAAAAATTATCACCTCTTGCCCCAATTTTTTTATAATCTTTTTTAAAAATGAATTTATGGCAGTGAATGAGTTAACATGTTCATGTGCGGTGACTGCATTAGCTTTACTTGTTTCAGGCCAGTCATGTAAGGTTCAAGTAAAATACAATTTCAATTTACACCAGCCCAAGATATTATTTGTATCCATGTGTGCGCCAATCGCCATAATGTTGTTTGATCTCAAATGACGTAAAAGGACACCAAAACGAACAGGCAACAATCTTTAATTCCTCAACCGCAAGGTGATTTGTGTGAAACACAACGCAAATCTTACATATCAACATGATATATACAGTATGATCAACCCTGGGCTATTTTCACAGATCTCTGCCAGTTTCACAGCAGCATTCAACACATGGCTTTAGATGAAGTGGCACAAAAAGAAATGAAGTCAGGGGCTGTCAGAGCGGTTGAGGGTTGATCAGGAGAACATTCTCTCCCCTGATGAAGAGCTGGTTGATGTGGCGAGTATGGACCTTGCCATATGCCCTGCACTCTTTCTCCTGGCCAGTCTTTGCGCCCTTCAGTGGCTCTGATGACTTGCGGTCACCTTTGAGGTGAGTGGACGAGTGTTCTGAAGTCCCCTTTAGGTTTGAAGGCGGACCCTGGCCATTCTCTCCCTGGACACACTGCTTCATGGTAGCGCCTTCACCTCCTGAGCTCTCCTGAAGCTTCAGCTTCTCAAAGAGCTGTGCAAACATTTTAACCACATTGGGATGAGTGAACATGTACATAAAACATTCCACAGTATTGATCATACTAAGAGTTGTTTATTGAGACGTATAATCACAAATGAGTAAATAGTAGGGCCCGGACGATTATTGCCCTTTAAACATCAGCCAAAACATGGGGCAAATGCCCGATTATTTTCCCCTTAAAACGTTACCGAAGAAAATTGAAGTTTCTGACGCTGTGAAAGTGCCCTGAATGCACCATTTTGCTTGCGTAACTAGCAAGTGTGCAGCGTATGATATTGTGGTTATTCTTTTGTCCCCCAATCGGCCTTTAAACTGTTTAATGACATCTCAGTTGGAGTAAACAGTAAAACTAAACACACGACGATAAGAATAACATCCACTCTATATTTTAATACAAAACATGCTTCGTTTTTAAAACATCGCTAGCTTTGCTCTAATGCTAAAAGCAAAGGGAGGATCCCATTCAAATGCTAACCAGAAGTTAGCATCGACCTCGGGAGTGTTTTTCCTTCAAATAACGAATTTCCACACACAAATATTGTAGGAACACATACTCACAGGTAAGATAACACTACGCAGAGGCCCAAATTCTTCCTGATGTGTGAAAAACGAGATATTTTATAGAATTCAATTGTAACTTTCTTCTGTACTCACTTTAAGTGTGTACGCCATGGATGCACGGCACCACACTGCCCCCAAGAGGCCAAAACGCAAAGGAACGGTGAGTAGGCTTGAATTCCACATCATTTGTACGTCACAAAAACAAGGTGCAGGGATGAATGGGCAAGACGCTACGATGACACTTTTAAATAATTGAGCAGCTTTAGTAGTTAAATAAATACTAAGTTTTGAAATCACAAATCGTTTGAATCAATCACAATCAAATAATCGTGATTGCTATTTTTCCAGCCCAATTATGTACTCTAACCATATTCAGTACAGCAGTTGAAAACAAGTAAGAATGGTTTTATTAGTGACACATAAATATATATAATAATCTTGTACACTTCATGAAATGTGTTGATAAGGTCATACATACTATGGACTTGTCATTCAAAGCAGAGTAAATCTTAACAGCAAAAGTTAGTGCGTAAGTGACACCCATTGAGAAGGAGTGGGTATGGGATCATTTTATTCATTATCTATATATTTTTTAAATAATCGACCGAGTAATCGGTATTATCTCAGCCAAAAATGCGTATTGGCATCGGCCTCAAAAAATGCATATCAGTCGGGCCCTAGTAAATAGCCTACCCGTGAAATGGTGAGGGCCTTGTCGTGGTACAAGGCCTTGCCGAGAAGAGGCTCTCTGTACGTCTCATCAACGTCCACCATGGCCTGACAACGAGACAACAATCAACAACCGCCTCCAATGACAATCACGTCCAAATACTCACCAAATTCCAGAATTTGTCAAAGGCCACCACGAAGCCAGAGCACACGCCCCTCAGTCCTTTGAAGGTCCTGATGTGAACTTTGACTCTTATCCTCTGCTCCACACATTTGTGCAGTTCGCCTAAAGGACTGCCTTTGCATACTGCACACAAAACACATCTCAGGTTGGTTTCAGCTGTGATATTTTGCAGTTATGTGTGTTACAAAACATTCTTGTCTAGGTGTGTGTTCTCAGATGAATGAAAGTAAATATGTAAAGGTAAAAATGGTTTAAGATCAGCTTCAGAAAACAGGTGAGCTCCAGTGATTGGTTGTTGCCTGAGCAACATTGATGTCATCTTCAGTCGACAGCAAGTGGCAAAATGGCCGCCCCCTGAGATGGATGAATTTTGCCTCACAAGTCTTATTCCACAACTGTAATATTAATCACACACAATGTCATTTTTAGACTAGTGAGGTCACATAAAAGAAATGTTTATGGTTGACTTCCAATTAACGTACGGCTAGCAAGCTTTTTTGGCTGGTGTACCTCCAAACCTTTTTGTCAAAGCCCCTCCCTCATGTGTGGTCAGAGGCGTAGCTTTCCATTCGGCAAACCAGGCAATTGCTTGGGGCCCCCTAGTCAGAGGGGCCCCCAGAGGGCCAATAGATTTCACACAAACCGCATATCTTAGGTGCAGTAACAATTGACTGTCTCAAATTCCCTAAAGGGGCCCGTGACCCCCCCACACACACCCTCACACACACACACTTGTTGCTCCAGTCACTGCGTGCGTGCGTGCGCTAGTGTAAACAAACAATAGGGCGGCAGGAGGTTCTCCGACAAGATGAAAAGGAGCTAAAAACGAAAGAAAAAGAAGGAGAAGAGAAAAGCAAATGACAGTGAATGTAATAAGAATTGTTTATGACTGTTAGAATTTGAGGGCTGGCTTTAATTTCAATCGAGCACAGAGTGAGAAGATCACTGAATCTTGAACATATAATAACTGCTTTTACACAAGACAACGCCAAGGAAGCACCGCTTTTAAAAATGACTTGAACATATATTGTATCAACCTTAAATCAACCAAGTTCCGACTTTTGCACAGTTTAATAACTTAAATACTGAAGATATTTTATTTTTGGTTCCAAATTTTGTTTGGTTAAATAAATATGTGTGCACTTTACTATTGTATTACTGTTTTTATTTTGTTTCAACTAGTCATTTGAATGAAGCACAATTAATTTAGCAACTGTTCTAAATTAGAAAAAAATATTGCTATAATGAGTAAATGCAGGTGCATGCCTAATGAAAAATCTCTCCACATACTTTATTGCTAATTTATTCTTCCATAATTAAGCAATTAAGATTAGTATTACTATTTAGAAAAACAACTTGGGAATGCTATTTAGACAAAAGCTGTTAGGATTATTGTTTTGTTTACTAAACATATAAACCAGCAACAGAAATACTGCAATTAAAATAAAAAGATTTAAAAAAATAATATATATATTTTTCATACATAAACATCATTAAACACAGCTTACATGTTCAAAAGGGAGTAGGAAGAAGTAAAAAACTTATCAAGTTCTACCCCCATACAAAAAACAAACAAACACAAACTTATACATAAACATCTGCACTTATACGTGCATAGATATGCCAACAGTATTGTACATTTAGTTGATAAGCATTTTTACAGATATACACCTATAATTGTAACACACCTTTGCTTACTATTTGTTCTTATTTTGAATTTTTATCGACACTTATACCCCTCAAATCATAGTCACTGTTTCCGATTTCAAACAGCTTCTAAATATTTCCCCATATTTCCACACAATAGGTTATATATGGTAATAATAATGAGCAATATAATGCATATGATGAGTTCTTATTCAAAACATCCTTTGTTTTGTAAAGGATCCCTATAATTTTGGACACTTTCCTTTTAACATTGTATTTGTTTGACTTCCAGCTTAATCTTTTATCGATAAACTACACCAAGAAATTTATTTTCATACACTCTATTCTATTTCATCAGAATCTACTCTAATTGTGACTTGGTGCCTGACTTGTCTCGTGCCAAAAACTATCAACTTTGTTTTGTTTAAATTTAGAGATAATTTGTAGGTGTCAAACCTACCTTTTTTTATGCTTTTAATTCATTCTCCATCGTAATCAGAAGCTGTTTCAGATTTTCTCCAGAGCAGTAAAGAGTTGTGTCATCAGCAAACAAAACACTTTAAAGTATTTTGGAGACACAGCAGATATAATTTATATATAATATAAATAACTTAATGAATAATAAGAAACAAATAAATAAATGACTTCGGGCCAAGCACTGGCCCTTGGGGAACGACGTGAGAGATCATCAATTGTTTTGATTGTATGTTGTTGAACTGCAAATACTGATATCTGTTATCTAGGTAACTTTTAATCCATTTATATGTTTGTCTGAAATGTATCATGCCCAAATAAACTAAACTAAGTTGATTCTTTAAGATGCAGATGGGCAATTTTAAAATTTAACAACATGCATCTGACGAATGGTTGTCTGTCGTGCCCCATGACAACCCCCCCACTCACACCCCACCTGCCAGGGCCACCCAATCCCTTCTTGCTTGGGCCCCTGGGGACCCTTGCTCCGCCACTGTGTGCGATGATTCTCCAGAAGTAGAATTTATTACAACTGAGGATTATCAAATTAAAATAATTTTATTTAGTTTCCTAATTTTGAACATTTAATTCTTAGGCATTCATATTATCCTGATCCTAATTTAAAAACAGAGAGACATTTGAAAATTGAGTATATCAAATTGTTGTTCTTGTTTTCACATTGCTGAAAAGCTAAGATAACAAATAGTTTCATTTATAGTCAACATTTTAAAATAGGTTAATCTTCTGTTCTGGTCTGGGCTCAAATCTTTAAATCCAACTCCAGATGAGTCAGTTCCTCACCAGTCATGAAGCACGTCAGATGAACTTGATTTGACTTTTTCTAAATTTTTGAATACACAACCGTTCAATGTCTCCGTACTTATTGTATAACTTGTCTAGTTCTTTTACCAAAAGCTGAACACCAAAATTCCCAACAGGTGTTTGATCCATGAATCGACCAACACTTCCAAGTATGTCTACTTTGCCTTTCTGTGACTCTTCCAGTCTCTCGCTTTCTCTTTCTCACAACCAGCTAACGACACTATACTGCTAAAACAAACGGCTGTAGGCCTACTGCACTAAAAATGTTAAATAAAAATAAAAATAAATAACGCTAAAAGTTGTGGAATCCTGTGCGTACTGTATGTAGTGGTTGTTGTTGTTTGTCTTTCTTCTTATTTTACAGTATGTAGAAGTGTCTTTTACTAGAAGTGTCAATGCTGTGTATTGAACCTACGGGTCATCCTCGTCAGGACATTTTTCTGAGGCTTGCGTCGCCGTGACTGCGGCGCGCGACTGCTGCTTCCTCCCTCCTCGTCCTCATCCACCGACTTCTTGGTCACAATGAGTTTCTTGAGCCTCTCGATGCGTTCCGGGTCGGCTACTCCTTTCATGGCCTTCAGCCGTTTTTTCTCCACATTCTCCGGCTTGGCTCTCCCGCGGCCCCCCTTCAGAAAGCCCTCGTACTCCGCGACGTTGTTGAAACATTTGATGTTCGGAAACGGGAGCGGCACCGCGGGAGCGTATAGGGCCAAAAGTGGGTCAAAATTGTCAGAACACACGTCTACTTTAGAAGCGTCGCCGTCCCGTGGTACCGATCGTGGCACCGATGAGGAACTGGAGCTGGAAGCGGAGTCTTTTTCTTGACGATCTGGCTTCTTATTTCGTCTGTCCCTCTCTTTCTCCTCCATGTTTGTTTGAAACGACCGCAGGCATATCGCAAAGTATCATGGGAAAATCGGTCATCTTCGAACTTGTGTTCACCGAAGCCATAATTGGGGCTTTTTAAACGTGTTCTGTGTTTTCATATTTAGAATGTCTAGGGTTATTTTAAATGTTTGCACAATATATTAGGTATTTAAAGAATCGTCCACAACTACACTACAAACGCGACCTTGTTACAAAAATGCAAAATATCAGGTATGCTAACTCTGTTATATAAATATATTATTGTTATTATTATTATTATTAGCATTTTATTTGTATATATATTTTTTTAATTTTGCCTTCATCCGGAACCATGTACAATTGTGTCCGTGTTATTAGTACGACCGTATACAGAAACGGACCAAATACAACTCGCCTGAGATGTGCTACGTTATTTGATAGATTCTTACAAGTTATTTGCGAAGACTGGTTAAACTGTCAAGATAACAAAGCTATCAGAAGGATGTTTTAAATTGTTGTTTTGCTTATAATCATTACGAAAGATTTCCGTCGTTTAAAGTGTGGTAAGAGTGACGCAATGTTCATTACTAGTGTTACTTTATTGTCATTTTTGTCTCTCGTTCGTATTTGTTAGGATAAACGCAAATACACAAACGGATCTCATTGAGGAGGCGTTGGAAGATGTGAATAGTGTTGACTACATATTTTTGACACTTTATGTTACAGACATCTTAAATTTACTGTAATGTCTGTATGTAAAAATACACAGTATGCTGTTACCATTTTCTCCATTGCCCCTTAAAAATGAATCCCTTTTTAAATTAAGATTCATTTGACAACATACTACACCAATTGTTAATAAATCGGTATTGTTTTTGTTGCAGGAACAGACTGATGCAGGTTCTAAATGTCTGCAGACTTTGCAACAGTGTCAAGTCTTGTGTTGTCAGACCACTGCCCTGTTATTTTTCTTCCACTAGTACCATGGCTAAGAGCAAATTTGACTATGTGCGTAACTTTGAAGTAGATGACACCTGTCTGAGAAACTGCTACATTGTTGTGAGGCTGGATGGGCGCAACTTCCACAAGTAAGTCGGCTTTTCTTAATGCACATCTGTGATGTTTGTGGGAAAACAAATGTTATAGTCCCTATAGATCAGATTTAACGGTGTCATTATTGTTTTAGGTTTTCGGAGCAGCACAAGTTCACCAAACCCAATGACAACCGAGCCGTGGGCCTGATGACTCGCAGCGCTCGCTCGGTCATGGAGGAGCTAGAGGATATTATCATTGCTTATGGACAAAGTGATGAATTTAGTTTTGTTTTCAAGAGGACTTCCAACTGGTTCAAGAGGAGAGCAAGGTAACTGCGTGTGTAATTATACTTGTGTTGTTGTTGTTGTTGTGTGTTTGACTTTATTTCTTCCGGCAGCAAGCTCATGACCCACGTGGCATCGCAGTTCTCGTCCTCTTTTGTCTTTTACTGGAAAGAGTTTTTTGGTGAGCAGCCTCTCCTCTACCCGCCAGGATTTGATGGACGTGTGGTACTGTATCCTAGTAACCGCAACCTGAAAGACTATCTGAGCTGGAGACAAGCGGACTGTAAGTATGTTACAACTGTCATTATAATGATGATGACAACGATGAAAGTATTTTTATTTAATTTTTTGCTATTCCAGGTCACATAAATAACTTGTACAACACAGTGTTTTGGACCCTTGTACAGAAAGGTAAACTAACCACAGCTCAAGCAGAAGATCGCTTAAAGGTGACTATTCAATGAGTGGTATAGTTAATTCATATCCGGGTTGTCATCCAAAGTTTGATTTAAAATATGTATTTTATATGTACAGTATATAGAATACAGGGGGACATCATGTTCACAACAGAATTCCTTTCTGTTACTAACCAATGCCAAAGCAGTAGTAAAGACATGATAACAGTAAATATTTGAATGTAAAATATATTTTCATAAAAGTAATAAATTGAAAAGCAGTTACCAAAAGAAATAACATTAAAGGAAATACCTTCGACTATGAACGCATTTTGGTGGTATGAATAATTTCATTATTTTTTGGACGATATACACCAACACATTTCTTAATGCTTATTCTCTGGTTGTCGGGTGTTTTCAGCCAGTCACCACATTTAGAACTGCAGTTGTTTTTTTTGCCACAAGATGGAGCTGACTATGTTTCTCAGAATTATTGCCATTTTTGTAGCATTGATAAATAGCAGTGCATAATTTAAGAACATGTCTTTTTTCATCATTTTTATTTTATTTCAAGTGTGTAGTTATGCATAAAATATTAATTAACCATTGCACTCCTAATTTAATACAGACTTTACACACATGATATTACATTTGTGTTCTTGTACAGGGAACGATTGCAGCTGACAAAAATGAAATCCTGTTCTCAGAGTTTGACATCAACTACAACAAGGAACCGGCCATCTATAGGAAAGGCACCACGCTCATCTGGGAAAAGGTCAGATGATTTGATGCTGATTTTATGTATTTCTGCTTGAGATCTTGACATTTTGTTTTCATGTTAAGGTACACATCTAGCATTGAACACAGATTTGGACACAATTATTTCATAGACATTAATGAGAAAAGAAGGCTCAAACTGTAAATATTTATTGTAGTGTACAAGCAACATTTTATGTAGAATTTGAATCTTTTTACTGTAAGAACTTAAACCATAAAAGTTAAAACATTTACACAGTCTTAACCTTAATGAAAAGGGAATAATGCATTGTGATTTTTTTTGTTTATTTATTGAACATATGAACAAATAGCAGAAAAAAAGAAAAAGAAAAGATTTAAAAGATGAAAAACCTTAAAGTCATCATTAGTCATGGTTTACATGTTCAGAAGGGAGTAAGAAGACTTAGCTAGTCCTAACCCTTATTCTTTTTATGTTTTGACTTATTTCATTATTGATACAATAGCTATAGTTATAGACGTTGGATTAATGTTACGTTATATTTTTTTTTTCTTAACCTTTCACTGTGAATCTACCTCATGTCTGTCCCATGTGTTTGTGCATGTTGCACCCACAAGCTGCAGATTTGAAAGCGGGCGTGTCACTGTGTGCCATATGACAGTGTCACAGTGACAGGTTAGCAGAGACAAGATTTTACAAAATCATATAATTTTTGTCATGTTTTCGTTCATGAACTAAAATATCCATAGTTTTTTGTCCAGTTTTTATTAAGTGAAGTACATTTTTATCTCGTCTTCATTGGTCAATGAAAATGCATACTGATTTAGTTGCAGTTATTGTTTATTAATGAGGGTTTTAGTCTAGTCTAATTTTAGTCCAGTGAAAAATGTGCGTTGATGAAATTATTTTTTTTTAGTTTTCGTTGACGAAATTAACACTACATCCAACTAAACTCAGTGCAGCTCTGCTTACCATTTTGGCTTTGAAATGATGCATGGGTGTCACACCTGTGGGGAATCTAGGTGTTTCACCATGATAGTGCCTCTGCTTGATAATGTTTCAGACAGTGTAGTCTGGTCATTGCTTGGAAGTAGCTCTGGATCTTCACCCAGCCTAGATGACTATGCCATAGGAGGAGAAATTTGGTGTGGAGTTGGATATGATGCAAATTAGCCCTACTGTTGTAAGATGGAATTGAAGAACATATCCCTTGCAGTCACTTTTTTTTTAAATAAATAGACAGATAACAAACGATTGTTTAAAAGGTTGTTAAATTCACATTTAATTTATTTGTATGAAAAAAACATAGTATGTCCCCTTAAAGATATTCTTAAAGTGTAACCCTGTTTTTATTTTTCTTTATTTTGCAGCATGATGAAACTGTCACCAAACAAACAAATGGTTTGACTGTTGAGAGGAGGGACAAGTGTGTGACACGAAGCAGGAGGATTGTGCAGGCCCACCACTGTGACATTATAGGAGAAGAGTTTTGGCAGCAACGGTCAAACATTCTGGAAGACGACGGCTGCTAGTGTTGAGAAAAATAAACACACATCATAGTGACAGTGAGAGTGGGCATTCAATTTGTTTACTTAACACACTTTTTATACTACACAATTTCACAAATGACATCTTAGCTCATGTACTGTACAAAGGTGGCCACGACCCGGCCTAGAGACAGGCGGCAGTCACTCCTTGAGGCAGAAGGCAATCACCACTAAGCTAAACATGTTTTCTACCAGTCCTACCATCATGGTCTCATCTAACCCAGCCAAAGAATGACTTATTTATTCCTCAATATAATGTCCCCTTTTGGGGAAACCACATGAAAATTCACAATATGAGAAGACGAGAGAAGAGATGGGTGTCATCTCTGCTGGAACGGCGTCCTTCCTCGAATGTGGTCCTTGGATTGGTGTCATCTCATTCCATATCTTTCGGTTACAAATGGATCACCGCGCCTATAATCTGCTCTTGCAACAACTTGAGGTGATCTTTGGTTAGGAGCATGCCATGGCTTGACTGGACGGTTGTGTCGAATGTTTGCATCCTCAATAGCATCCTGGAGGGGCTTGCGACTGGACGCAAATACACATGCCTGAAGACTTGTGTTCTTTTTGCTCCTTTTTTTCCAACAATGAATAATATTGTTTTATATTGTCTTTTTTCTGTTACAAATGAATGAAACAAAATGATTGAAAAGAAAAGAAAATGAATGCTCCTACAAAGTAGCCAGAGTCCGTAAGATTACCCGCACACACGTCCACGACCCACCACGCAAGTTAATTTCACATTTAAAGTGTTACTACTCCCTTGTTGTAGTACTGTAATTCTACCAATAGAAGGTACTGTTGCACAGTGCAATATCAAATGCATTTGGCAACGACGAAACCATGGTTACTATCAGAGAGATTAAAAAAGAAAATCAATATAAAGCACAGATTACAAGATTAAAATGGAAAAGAATATTATGTAATCATTATTTTGCTCGTTAATATGAAGACACCAAGGAGTTAACTCAACCCAGTCGTGCTTGTGGCGCTGCTATTCACAGGCCACTCATCCACAGCTGTCCCATGAACTACTGATAAACTGTATTATGAACTCACATCTAATCATATTAAACCACAAATGCCTCTTAAAGCATGGGATTGGGCTACATATGCTTTTTTTGTTTTGCATAAGACATACATGTACATTGTGTTCACACACGGTCCATATTAGTGACACAATTTTTGTGTGGTTACGTCACGCCAAATCACTTAGAGCTCCTCAGAAAAATGTGCTCTGGCTGGTTAAAAATGGGGTTTCCACATTAATTTTTAGGTATGACCTACAGGAAACTCCTCTATCGCTTCCTTTTCCATTTCATGAGTTGCAAGCAGTACTTTGATGTCTATCACAGGCATGGCTTATTTATTTAGTCATCTTTAAAGCCCACCAAGTTGTTGAAAAGTAGCTTGTTTTTCATATCAACATATCTCAACTAATTTTGAGGTATTTGAGGACATGCTGAGAAAGTCCATCCATCCATCCATCCATTTACTACCGCTTATCCGGGGTCGGGTTGCGGGGGAAGTAGCTTTAGGAGGCAAGCCCAGACTTCCCTCTCCCCCGCCACTTCGACCAGCTACTCTGGCGGGATCCTAAGGCGTTCCCAGGCCAGCCGGGAGACACATTGTCTATCCAGCGTGTCCTGGGTCATCCCTGGGGCCTCCCACCGATGGGAAATGCCCGGTACACCTCTCCAGGGAGGCGTTCAGGAGGCATCCGGGGGGGGCAAAAGACTGGTTGAGGACTGTCCAAAATTTATCATAGGACATTCTATTGTTTTGAATGTGGATAATGGGGTCATTTTTACCCCCTCCATTTATATATTTTTTTTTACTCATACTTACACACCCTGTATTAGAAGCGCTTAGCAAGGAGTGCTCAGTCTTGTCTCACTGCCAAGACACCATTTAGAGCAGTGAATGAATTTGCGGGCCTGCACTGTCATCTGTGCTAAGAATACCTTCACACACCCCGAGTACACTCGATCCCCCTGACATGTGCTCCGTGGCATATTTATCATCGCACTTCTAAATGACCGACTCAATATGAATGGCTGCTCGGCTGTATTTCATCTCTGTCGTAGGCTCACTTACTGTAAGTGCTTTATTTTTGGGTTAGATGATCTCTCTCAAGCTACTGTAAATGCCTAACAACTGCTTCAGATATGTATGAATGAATGTTGCACTGGTATTCGTATTTTTGTTTTATATATTTATTTTTCTAATGCAGCTGCGTTCAGGACATTTTATTTGGGACACAGCCAAACTCAACACAGTTGTGACCTGACTTGTGGCCTCACAGAAACACAATTCATGGAGAGGCATGGGATCACTTATTTAAAGGCACTACAATATGTGTTACATTCAAGCCTGCTAGTTGAAACTTGTTCGGAATATCATGTTTCCTGATGTAGTGGTCGGAGATGTTTATTTACTCATCAGTGAGTGCCATGTGTCCACTCGGGGTATGGAACATTATCGCACAAACACATTTTTTGTAGTTCTATTATATAATGGTACATTTGACATCGTTTTTCATGCTAATAGACCCCATGACATCTGGATTTTGGTCTGTTTTACTGCCACATCTGACCCCTGCCTTGAGCTGATGATTGAATCTGAGGCTGTTGAAGTATGGATTGTCCACCAACAGACCTTCATCTGCTGTCCCTTCTAAAGTTGTTTTTTTTCCTCAACAATTGTGCTTCGTTATACTGTACTGAGAGCATTTCTAATATTTTGAAGCTCTTACGTTCCTAAAGAAAAAAAAAGAAGTGCCAATCTATTAATTTAGTACCATTGCCTATACAACCACATAGTAAAAAAAATATACGCTTCAATACTATGACAGCATCAATTAAATGTGAATACTATTTTGGTTTTAGATATGTCATATATTCTATTTCATTAGGTGGTCTACTGAATGATGAAGATTCAATAAATAAAACAACATTCCTTAGGAGTCTTTTGAGATACAAACAGCCATTCATTTTTGCACTGTATTGAGAGCAACGATTTGAGATATGTACACTGTGAACTAAACTTAGTTGAAAACGAGCAGCAGTTGGGCAGATAGTGAACAGTTATTACAAAAGAGGCTTCAAGCTCTTTAATGATTTTTTCCCACTTGGTTCCTCTGTGCCCCGACATGTCTTTTTTTTATTTTTATTTACGTCACTCCCAGTAAAAGTTTACTGTCAAACGGGGGAAGGGACCACAAAGACAATGACACATGTATTTAAAGCAACCAAAGAATGTTGCTTGAGATAATTCCGTTTGGCCTAATGCTAGCAATCAATGCTAAACATCATAGATGGCTTACCTAACAACATTGGTGTCGCAAGGTATTTAACCCTTTAAGTGCAATTATTGATTTTTTTTTTAACAAATGTGAACACGTATGCAGAAAACATAAAACTCACAGGCATATATTCTTTATTCTTTGGAGACAACTACTAATATTACAGCATCTTATAGGGTATGTCTGGCTATATATACAGTATATCTGTATGTCTATATCAAACTGTGGTTAAGGTGCACACAGCAGAATTAACAGAATAATGCAAACAATTGAATTTAAGCAAGAAAAGTGTCATACAATGGTATACATGTAATTTTTTACATTGGTACATTTCATTTTGTGTGTTTTTATAAAGTACAATATTATAGAGTGTTATTTTCCTTTTCTTAAATCGCATTTCAAAATGTTTTGTGTTTTTGGTGGTTGAGGATACAACAGTTAATAGCATTTCCAGTTATCTCACTGGTTAAGGTTAATTTGATATACAAGTGTTGTGCGTTACAATCATGTTTGCACAGAGAATAAAACTCGTATCTCAAGAAAGTATAAGAAAATGTATCACGGTAAATTTCAACATGTAGAACTTCTAAATCAGGGTTCACCAATTCCGGTCCTTGAAGATCGGAGTCCTGCAGGTTTTAGAGTTGTGTAGGCGGAAACAACTAAAAGCTGCAGGACTCCGGATCTCGAGGACCAGAATTGGTAAACCTTGCTCTAGATAGTCATGGTTTTGCAATGTGATTTGGCAGAGGTGGCAAATCTAGGTCCACAAAGTAAAACAGTGCTGACTAGCTAGCTCCCTAGCAGCTAACCGAGTGCCCGGGGAGGCTAGCCAGCACCTGGGGCTAAAGCAAAACTGTGGCAGGCTTTTTACATTCTGGACCTGGATTTGCCACCTCTGGATTTTGGTCAATCAGCCTAATGTTATGGACTTAATTGCTTAAAGTAGCACTAAGAATCTTTTCAACCTTAATAAAATATTTTCCTAACTCTTCTGATGAAACATTGACTTAAAACTAGTTGAATGGTACCTGAGGGGGTCTGTGTCATTTTTACTGGCACTAAGTAACTTTGAGGAGGATGGTAGGAACACTGCCACAAAAAAACTACAAATGTACTGACTGCTTTATGGCATACGTCACTTCCCCCTTTACCGGAAGTCAATTTGACTGGCGTGAGCTCAAAAACGACGCAATGCGCTTGTCCTCATGGGAAATATGGCCTTCCTTTAGGCATAACGTTACCGCTTTTGTCTATATGGCACTGCCATAATCAACATAAATTTAAAGTTCCTTAGTGTTGCTTTAAAGATACAGTGTGTATTATTTAATGACATCTAATGGTGAACTAATAGAATGCAACAATTTATAAACTGTACTACACACTTTGCAAGCCTACCACCAATTACTACCAATTATTATTTGGCGTGAGCGAGCAAGCAGCCCGGGGAGCAGGAGTTAGCTGGAGCGGCTAGTGGGAGAAGGTAGTAAAGCAGAGGGCGACAAGCGGCGAGAGCTGGAAACACGGGACTCAGTGACAAGTCTGACGACCACCTGCGGGTTCCAGCTGTGGAAGGTAAGCGGCGATCGACCCATTCGGTCCAACACCAGCTGCAAGCACCACCAAACTACATTAGCAAAGCTCACCTTCCAGCATCCGTATCAGAAAGATGACGGTGAAACATGTCAGCCTTCGAGTCTGCGTGACCTATGTAAGATAATTAGCGATTACTTGACCTATGATTATATTAAAAAATGTTTTACATATTATTGACATTATTTTTTCATTTAATTAAATTTTTAATGTTTTGTTTTTTTAAAGTAAGGATTTCTGCCCTTCGTGGCGCCTTTGTTCAGACTTCTGATGCCTTGTTGAATGCTGGCTACTGTCTGGTCTTGTCTCCCATACGCGCGCATGCGTGTGAACGCGCGCGTACTCGAAGGGGAGGGCTCGACGAGAATGTCCATCATCCCTCAGAGGAGCGGCGCCTCCTCACCATGTCACACCGACGGAGAGTCTGCTTGCGTCGGATGTGAGCGATCCCAGCCAGCGTGTACATTGATGTCTCTCCCGTCCGAGTCCACTGGGAGCCTCTTGTGTTTAGGATGCGTCCTCCTCCTCCTCTGCCTCCTTTCCATGGCGCGCCGTCCGCGCCGTCCTCTCTCCTCTGTTTGTCCCTCCTGGCGCTCCTCCACTCGGCTCAGTCGGCTGTGCAAGCCGCTGTTGGTCGCCGTGAGTCTCTTGTTTGCATCGATAAATGGCTTGAATGCGATTTGTGTATTTTTCTCGAAGGAGCGTCCACTATTCGTTGCATTTGAGGGATGCTCACTATGTAGCCTTAAACAGCTGCATACATTAAAGAGGTCAGGTATTTATAAATGTTGCATGATGGAAAATTGCTGTATAATCCAAACATAAGGTACACTTGCACAATCTTATAGGGTAGCTACAAAAAAAAAAAAAATAGTAGCCTACTGTTTTATGGGATCAGTAGTAATTGAATTATGTCAATAACGCAAATGGCTTTCGACAAAAGTGGCAGCGTGCCCTCCAGTGTGCAATCTACAATATATCTAATCCAACAGAGTGCAAACTCATCTGGGTAAATTAGCATCATTTATGTGGCGCTTTCTGGGATATCCCAGCAATGTAGTTGCTAAACAATAGGAAAGTGCAGCTATGACATCAGCTATGAATGCAAATAAGGCACATAGTTTATTATTTAGCAGAAACTTGCACTAATACAGTACATGCGTCTTTTAAGGCTGTCTTGGACCGATGAGAGATGATTTGTCAATCTAAATTTAAGTCAAATTGGAATCTTCTCCATAAAGCAGTAGAACTAGTCAAGCCAATAAATTTAAAGATAATTATGAAATTGTGTATTGATTCAGCGTTGCCCAAGCTTGGAGTAGGGACCCATGGTTCATTTTTATTGGGTTGCCAATTGCTCGTGTAAATTACTAGCTGTTTCACTGATCATTAATCAGGCTCAGAATTTATACGTAAAAGGCATTTAGATTTGTGTTTGCTGTGCTAAATCAGCTGAACAGTTTATCTTCGGAATGTTAACATGGTAATGACACTGCAGTGCATGATATATTTGATGAAAGTGGATCTGAAGCAAGAAACAACTGTCTAGCTTGGGTTCAGTATGAATAGTTGTTTATATCCCTTTTGATTGGCTGGCGACCAGTTAAGCCTGTACCCAGTCTGCTGTGAACAAGCGCTATAGTTAACTCTCGATTAATCACAAATTTTGCTCTATGCACAATAAAATGCATAATAACATTATGTTTTTCATTATGTTTCATACTCTTGTTAACATAAAAGCGGAAAAAAATTGTTAAACTAATAGAAACATGTCTGCATCTTTTAGTCATTGATACAGCAATTTCATAATAATGTGATATTGATTTGTTTTGGAGGTCATTGTTCTGCCACTAGATGGCATAATTGCATTTGTAAGACGGTGCATTTTCTTTTCATATTAAGAGCTATCTAACCTTTAACATGAAGTAACTTGTGAAATTCTGCACATTTTTAAAATTGTAAAATACAACTTGACCCCAGTCTCCACAAATATATTCATTATTATTAAATTTATAACTGCAAAATTTTGTGTCTGCTGCGTTGCAACTGGAATTCTCTCAGTTCAGGCTTTCCAAGTAAGGGACGGTCATTAATTGTGCATTAAAAAAAATTGTGGCGTTAAAGAAACTAAACTAAATTAACTCAAAATTAACACACTAATTTTGACACCCCTAATATATACAGTACACATTGTGGCGTTTTCACCATATAGTGACAGAAATGACATGAAACCGCTACGGAGAAGTTATGCTCGCTTTGCGAGTGTCAACGTAAGATGGCCGCCACACATACAAGTAGTTCCTGTACTCAAAAGACCAAGATTCCTTGTGAATAGAGCATTCACAGAGCACAAACTAATGTCCATTCAAAGGATGTACCCCAGTCGCGATGACCAAATATTCGGGTTAGAAAAGGGATTACACAGGGGCCAACTAACAACATAATCTGGGTTTTGTGCATGTTAACATGACCTTTGAAGACTACAATATTGCCAATATTGGGGTTTTGAAAGGGTTATTGACTGCATGTAAACGTAGTCATTGACGTGGCCTGACCAATGATTGAGTGACTTAAGCCAGCCTCAAAAAGCCAATACAGTCTTTAAATTTTTTACACTTTCCTTGGTCATCTCATTCTTTCAAAACATTTTAAACATTCACCCCCCATCTCTTATGGTGACTCTTTGAGTCAGCACAGAATCCCATCCCTAGTCTTTAACTAAATCATAGCCTTTCATTAAGATATAAACTGAGGCAGATACCAAATAAGGAAGATAGATGGATTAAGTCTGGACATCTCCACCACTAAGGAGCTGTAGAAACAATTTAACCCCTGATGTGGCTGAATTTCAGCAGCATCTCTCTGACAGATGCAAACTGTATCCACAAAAACAAACATTGTTAAAGCCCCAGTGTGTAATACGTGACCACTAGATGTCGCTATATCATATAATGCAGTAAACTACAACTTGACCCCAGTCTCCAATAATTGTGTAAATATATAAAAAAAAATAAAAAAAACTTATTATTATTTTGAAGGTACAAATTTGGAATGTAATAGTACTTCACTGAAAGAATCTAAAATAAATTAAATTCTTCCACAAGCTAAAATACAGTCAACTTTAATGATATTCATGTGCATTAGGCCATTGGACCACAATCACATGAACTAATTGATCTCATGAGCATGTACAGTATGCAGCCATCTAAAGCGACACCTTTGTGCAGGAGAAATCAGCACGGTGGAGCGTTATGAGATCACCTATCCCATCTGGTTGCATCCTCACAGGCACAGCAGGTCTGCCGACAGACAGGTGAGTCATGCTCACTATGATAATTGAAGACACAATGGCACATTATTTCCAGCTCTGATTTTCTCCGATGCCTTCCTTCCCAGCATCCTGCCGAAGCTCAAGTTGTCATCTCAGCTGAGGGCCAGGAGCTGCGGCTGCACCTGGAGAGGAATCAGTGAGTCTTGGGGCAACTTTACAGGCGCATTAATACTTCTTGCTACAGTAGATCAACTTTTTTTGTCTGACCAAATGTTAATTGATGCATAGACACATTGATGACATCATGGTGTCGGTTGGTGCACAGATGGAGGATCACCGGTGATGTTTGGATGGGTTGTGCTGACACCCGATCTGTGCGCCTTTTGGCTAACAGGAAGTCAGACTATGCTTTTAACATCCGACAATCTGTTAGTCCTGAGTGCTCCCCGTCCAGTCAGTGTGATTCAATTGATAAGACAACGTCTTATTTAATGGACAGTGTGGTAGCTTGGTGGCTTGTCAGTCAGCGCTCTTGAGATGTCTGTGGTGAGAACCAACACACAAGTGCAATGGGAGGCTTTTATGAACATTAGTAGCACATTTTGCCCTAGTAGCGTATGCCTTTAGTCTTTCATTCCTTTACACACAAACACAATTACCAAGTCATGACTCCAGTGTGTCTGACTAACTTGCCCCGGAGGGATTTACCCCCTATGTGCTCCCTTCTCAGCAGGTGGTCCCACTCTTATATTTCCAGAGTTGCTCCGGCAATCACTTATTGGTGGAGCTACTGGATGTGGAGGGAAAAAAACTAAAAAAGAAGAGAGCATGTCTCACTTTATTGCATTATTCACTTACAGGCCGGAAAAGTTTTGAAACTATTTTTGAGCAACTTCTCATCAGTTTCCAGGAACATAAATTATTTCAGCATTTAACAAGCTTCAATTTGTTTAGCTGAAGTTAGACGGGCAGCCAAGTCATAATTATATCCATTCCTGAACACTGGATTCAAGCACAACAGAGGTCACAATGTTGCTTGGATCATTTTAAAATTGAGCGCAGACAGTACACTTGTATTCCTATACCTAAAGAGATACAACTTAAACATGGCATTATCATTGTTAATTTAAAGCCCCAGTGTGTATTTTTTTGTGCCACCTAGTGGGGAACTAATTAAAAATCCCATTATTGATTTCAATAATGTGCAAAAAATATATGTTCCATCACATCAACGCACATTTTTTATATTTAACCGTAGGTCCAGTAATCACTAATTACTGTATATTTCATGGCTGTAATCTCATTTTAATAGAAGCTGCCATGTTTCGCCACCATCTTCCTGCTACGAATGTCGAAAGGACAACTTTGCGAACGTAGTTAGCCCTGGTGGTATTGCGTCAAGTGTCGGGCCAATCTTAACGAAAGGCTGTGATTTGGTTAAAGGCCAGGGATGAGATTCTGTGCTGACTCAAAGAGCAGGATAAGAGATGTGGTGGGGGTGGGTGCGTGTGTGAATGAATGTTTAAGATGTTTTGAAGGAATGAGATGACCAAGGAAAAAGTAAAAAATGTAAAGACTATATTGGCTTTTTTGGGGTGGCTTAAATCACTCAATCATTGGTTAGGCCACGTCAATGACTACGTTTACATGCAGTCAAAACCCAAATATTGGTAATATTGTAGTCTTCAAAGGTCATGTTAACATGCACAAAACCCAGATTATGTTGTTAGTTGTATTTTACAACTTTTAAAATAAATGTATTTAAATTTTTAATAAATAAAATTTCATAAATTACTTAGTATTAAAGATTAGATCGCTCTTAATATGAAAAGAAATATGCACTGAGCTGTCACCAATGTCTTACAAATGCAACTGTGCCATCTAGTGGCAGAAATATTACCTCAACACAAATCAATATCACACTCGTTTTTTACAGTATGAATTGTTATGAAAGTACTAAAAATTAGCAATGACTAAAAGATGCAGCCATATTTCTATTAGTTTAACATTTTTTTCCCTTTTTCACTTTTATGTTAAGAGTATGAAAACTTAGAGAGAAAAAAATGATTTGATTGTACCTTTTATTGTACTTTTAGAACCGATATAACATTTGCGATTAATTGTAAGTTAACTATTGAAGTTATGTGATTAGTTACGATTAAAAATCTTAATCGCCTGACACTCCGAGTATACATACATGTGTGTCATGCATCTGACGTGCAACACAGTGGAGATACACATGCAGTGGTAAACAAACATAACGACGCAGCAAGGAACCACATTTCTACATGAATGCCTTTAGCAGTGTGATCTTTTATTAACCGTAGAAAGTTAAAAGCGGAAATTACGTCTATTTGCGTAATGACATCACGGTTTAGCTTGGATATTTGTATGGGAGTAACTGTCCGCTCACACGTCAACGGGTTATCCCGCTCATTTCAGAAACCGGAATCTGACCCTAATATTGGCCTATGAGCTACAATGATTGGTGGCATTTTTCTTTCACATTTAATTGGTCAGTTTTCATGTCATTCATTACACAACAGCAAGGATTTCCTTCAGTGAATTTAGCTAGAAGAGTATAGCATCCATCAACTATTTGTTTTATGGTGATAAGTGTTGAATCAAAATAATTCACAATTTGTATACTGATTTGAACAAAGGATAGGTGGCCATCATTGGCCTTTGCTGCCCTTTCACTACTCTTAAAAAACAAGCAGCCCGTTGTTTTTCTTTTCTTCTCCTCTGACATTCCCCAGAGATCCGAGGACAAACATCCGTCTCCCGCTCGTTGACTGGTGTCATGCTTCGTAATCACACGCAGACACAGAATATGCTCACAGAATACACAAACCTGACCTAAAGTTCGAACCTGATGGATTTCAGAGTTAGGGATCAGAGAGTAGGAGATGTCTTTGCGTGTCCCTGGTTCTCATTATGTTTAGTCTGCTCAAACGTCTGCCGGCAGACGTCTGTGCTCAAGTCATGATAGACCGCGGGTCGTTTCACCGTGCGGTAAAAGCCTATAAATCGTCCACTACCAACTCTTTGTGTGCGGCGGTGATGTCATCTGATACCATGAGAGAATGCGACCTACTGACCCTAATGCATTATGCCACATGCCCCCTTCACTTCACCCCCCACCTCACTATCTCCCAAGTACATTTGCAAAGTTGCCCCCCTCCCAACACAATCTGAACCAAGTCTTTGTCTCACTGTCAAACAAGCCTGATTCAGCCAGCAATATGCTCTTCAATCGCAGCATCTGTCCTCATCCTGGACCTCATCCCAACTCGGCAAAGTCCCCTAAGGCCAGCACATTTATTTACCCATTTTTTTAATAGTCTTCATTAAAAAGGGCTTGCGTCATTCAGCAGCATATAGAATTAAATTGAAAGGCTTTTAGTTACGCTGCAAAATTTAGACTCAGTAGGGAAGTGGCATAATGTGTCGTATGCAATGTAATGGGCTGCAGAACAAGCTGTGCCGCATTTCAAGGGGTTTTGTAAGTAGGGTAAATGTGGAAATGCATGTTTAGTAACTTTTTTTTGACATTCTTCCTTCAACCTCCTTAATCACTGTACAGTACAGGTGGTTTAGTTTTGATAGTTGTGTTGATTTTTTAATACAAACACAACCGATCTTTGGTTCAGTTTTACATTTGAGTGTATAACTATGCTTGAAAAAATAAGATTGATTGATGGACTTAAATAGACATATTTCCTTATTTGAGTACATATTAAGCCCAAAATATTTTTTGTTAAAATTATCTTTATTTAATGAGTGCATATGTTTTAGTATGTTTTTTGATGTTGTACTGTAATTTTAAAATTACAAAGAAAAAAATCTGTAAAAAGTTGGTATATGAGGTTGAAAAAAAGTATACATATACCTCCAATTTGTCAACATTTGTTAAGCTCTTATGATATCATCGACCATATTTTGACTGACTTATTTTTTACAGGAGTAAATAATGTAAATTACAACCCAACCTCAGTAAAACATATGGGGTTGATTGTGGCAAAGTTTCTCATTATAAACCGAATGTTAATGAGATTATCATCTGGAGAAGTGATTATATAATTTTATTACAGGCATGCTGTGTCTATATGTCATGTGTTGGCATCTTTAACATCCTACAATGTGGTGCAAATGCTGTCATCCCAAAGGAGCCGTATAGGATCATAAATGTCGTGTGCAAGAGTTACTATGCGCTCATCCATCCTGTGTGATTATGAAAACAACACCGGTCGAAAAAGCCGCTGTAATTTTGCCACCATGAGCGAGCGATGGCGAATGTTACATGTGAGCAGAGAGCATGCACTAGGATGGTGACATCAGCTAGCTCCATTAGCCCTAAACGTTTGAAGTTCCCTGTCAGGCCAAGTCATCTGTAAACGTCTGTTTTCTGTCTCTTGCTTTGTGGCTGCATCAACAGGCAACCATTGTTTCAAGTGGTGAGTCTCCTTTAGGCCTTCTGATGGGAGGAAAAAAAGAACAAATCCCCTTCTTTACTTCCTTTGTCTTTTATCAGTGACTTTTTCGGAAGCGCTGTGGAACCTCTTGTTGAATACCCAATGTGACCTAAATTTTCAGGGAAGAATATGCCACTAATATCCAAGTTTTCTTTGGCTTTTTTTTTGCAACATTCAGTCCGACTCCAAACCGACAGGTCCAGTTGGTTGGGTTTGAAGAGATGAATGAACAGAAATCCCCCAATACGTCAAATCTGCGATGTAAAAATTCCCGAGGCATGTTTATTATAGCAAGTGCAGCACTAAACATGTTTTTAATAAAGCTTGAACCATGAAATATATGAGAGAATATTCAGATTCTTTGTAAATAGAGTATTTATTGGTCCTTTTAAACAAGCAAAAATTTTTTTTAAACAAGCAAAAAAAAAAAAGTGTTTTTGAAAATCCACATATGACTTTTGATTTGTGTCATATTTCATACATCCGGTTACAATGCTTTAAATTTGCACATTTATAACTGTCAAAAAATATAATAATTATAAACAGACATATCAAACATATGAGTATTTCCAAAAATCTGCAATAACATTTCCCACTTTTAATAAGTATAGGTGTCTCTCCTTTCTCAATTGGGGCAATCGTGCAAGGTCGCTGGAAAAGCCATCAACTGGGTGATACTGCCCTCTAATGGATTATTCGTGCAATGCATGTGTCAGATCAGATACGTCAGGGTTTTATTGGGAAAAAAATATTATACTCATTAAATAGAGGGCTCAAAATGTCATGTATTTAATATGATACATTCGTCTTTATAGGGTTAAGGTCTTTAACACATTCAGTCAGATTGGACCATGTCCAATGCATCCATTGATGAGGCGCCCAACCGCAGCTGTAGTTGTAAAATGGTCAGTGCCTGTCATGGCAGCAATTCCCGAACCCATAGGTGGACACAAGCAGTAAGACGAAGAATGACTCCTTTTTTGCCCGTGGGACTCTTGGGTCATTGGTTGCTCGTGCAAAAACTTGAGATCGTAAGACCATTGAGAACGACTTCCGGACAGGGTGATGCTGATGCTGGTGGGCAAAATACTTCAAAGACCTCCACAAATCCACTAACACACCTTCCCATGAGGACGCAGAGTCTGAGCACTCTGAGGTAAACGCTTCTGTCTCTGGGGTTGAGAACCCCAGAGGTGGATGAGATCCGCCCAGAGCTCCTAAAGGCTCCAGATGTTGTGGGGCTGTTCTAGTTGACACACCTTTGCAGCATTGCATGATGATGTGGTGCTGTTGGCTTCATCAAGCTGTGATCTCCAACTCTCACTGGAACTGTTCGCAGCCGAGTGTGAAGCGGTTGGGATGAAGATCAGCACCTCCTAATCAGAGACCATGGTCCTCAGTTGGAAAAGTGTTGAGTGCCCCAAGTAGAGGATTTTAAGTATCTTGACAGGGAAGGACAGAGTGGGAGATAAATAGGTGTATCGGTGCAGTGATGCAGACTCTGTATCCGTACCGTTGTGGTGAAGAAGGAGGTGAGTCGAAAGGCGAAGCTCTTGATTTACCAGTCGATCTACGTTCCTGCCCTCACATATGGTAACGAGCTCTGGGTTGTGACCGAAAGAACAAGATCCCGGATAAAAGTTTCAGAAATGAGTTTCTTCCACAGGGTGTCCAGGCTTTCCCTTAGAGAAAGGATGAGTAGCTCAGTCATCCGGGACTCAAAGTAGAGCCGCTGCTCCTCCACGTTGGATGAGCCAGTTGAGGTGGCTCGGGCATCTGATTGGATGCCTCCTGGACGCCTCCCTGGAGAGGTGTTCCGAGCATGTCCCAGATGGAGAGACAATGAGTCTCTCGGCTGGCCTGGGAACGCCTTGGGATCCCGCTGGAGGAGCTGGTTGAAGTGGCTGGGGAGAGGGAAGTCTGGGCTTCCCTGCAAAAGCTGCTTCCCCCACAACCCGACCTCTGATATGCGGTAGAAGATGGATGGATGGATGGATGGATGGATGGATGGATGGATGGATGGATGGATACTTGACTCATTGAGCCATTTTCAGCAGTAAAAAGTTAAGATTTTGTCCAGAATTAATTGTATGTGTAAATAATGATATCTTCATTATTTTTCATGTACAATTAATACCTTTAAAACCTAATTTTGCCACTTGCTGTCAAAGGAGGATGACATCACCTGTGCTGAGGAGGTAGCTAACGACCAATCATGGCTCAGTTTGCTGACCAAACCCAGAAAACAGGTGAGCTGCCTATGACTTGTCGTTACCTACTTCCTCAGCACAGGTGATGTCGTCTTCAGTCAACGGCAAGTAGAAAAAAATAGTTTTTTAAAGTATTAATTTTACATGAAAAATAATGAAGTTATCAAAATAATTCTGGACAAAACTTAACTTTTTACTGCTGAAAATGGCTCAATGAGTCAAAACAATAACAGTATACAGTACAAAGATAGAGTAACAACAGTAATCACTATAAATAAAAATCTGCGATATAGCTGAACCGCAATATAGAGAAGGTTTTACTGTACATCAAAAGTTACTTTTCACTTTTCACTACAAAGTTATCCAAATTCTTTTGTCTAGCGTGACCATGCGCGTCATTTGCTGAAAAAGTGGATTCTTTTAACACTTGTATGTCAAATATCCATCCATTTTCTTACAATATAATCTTTCTCACAAGGGTCGAGAATGTTAAAAATTGAGATGTGTAACACACATCTTTGACTTGAGTGTTTTGTACTTAAAACTAACAAATTCTATTTACATACACATGTATGGTGGTTAATAATCTGTAGTCAGCTCAGCTGGGGAATACTCCAACTCAACCATGACCCAAATAAGGAGCGGTATGGAAAATTCAAGGATAGATGGTTAATCATGTTTGAAAGGTATTTAAATACTTCCTACACAGCTAATAAAGATATAGGGATTTGAATTAAATTCAATTTGCGTTATTTTCTTGGGGGAAATTTTGTTTTGAGAGGTTTTGGTAGGTTCTGCTCTCCTGATGGGAGTAAGAAGAGAACCTTATAGAAGTGTTGAGACTAGTTGTAGGCTGTTTGTAAAAGAAGCCTTTTATACAGTGGTGAATAAAAGGTAAAATTCCTTCTTTTTTTTATTCCGGCAACCAACTTTTTATCCAGCAAACCAGGAAAAGGAATATAATGACATTTAAGGATATATCCCCCTGAAGTGACTCTGCAAAGATTCCTGCTATGGAACAAATTAAAAGAGAATTCTAAAATAAAAAACAGAGAGCAACACTGAGGATGTGTTCCATATGTGCTTGAGAGCACATTCAAATCCAACATCCCTTCTCTGTCTATTCTCATTGCGTCATAGCTACAGATGGTTTCATGGATATTAGCAAAACTATATGGCAGTTGGAATAAGAACTGGGATATTTGGAGCGGGGGAAAACAGCTGTCGAGCAGGGAAGCTTTATGAATGAAAAGAGGAAGGATGGGATGATTGAGACAAGGAGGAAGACTGCAGACAAACATCTGGACGAGTATAACGCTCTCGATGTAAATCTTTGAGACAGTCTGTTTTAGTATGCACACGGCTCATCATAAACAGTGCATACTGCAAATGTTTTTGTGTACTGACCACGTGCTTGGTCCGACATTACAAGCATTAGTTGCAGTCAGCAATTTATTTTCTATCCTTTCATTCATTCTGCACACCACTTAACAGTATCTAATGTACAGTACATTGGGGGCTGTCATGGCTGTCCCAATACTGTTTAGAATTGCCTATGTTAATAGACTAAGCCTAATTATACCACAAACTTTGGTCTGGAAAGTCAATGTAAAGTGAAAATAGGACTTTCCTTTTTTTGTTTTTATTTGACACACCACCTCCTTCCAGTTTTTGGACATTCAGGGCATTTCTGCTGAATGCGCTGAAAACACGTCCCACACGACCCTTGCAAGCCACTCAATTTAATTCTTACAGTGTTAATTAGTGTGAGCCACAACTGTATTTAATAAAAAATAAATTTTCCCTTACATTTCTCTGTTACCTGGACCCACTCACGACACAAAAGTAAAAGAGGCAGTCACTGCCTCTTTATATTGCAAAAAGGATGGTAGAAAATTCAAGAAAAAAATATAGTAAAATAATAAAATTATTACTTCAAATAAGCATAATTATCTGCTAACAGAACAATAAAATTTTACTTAAATGTGGTCTTGAAAAGAGTGTTTTTAGAATAAAAACAAGTAACATTGACTTTTTTCAAGCTGTAATATATAGAATTATTTTCTTAAAATATATGCATATTCATTTACATTTGGCCAACTTAGCCTGAGTGTCAAGCAGGGAGGTATCAGGTCCCACTTTTATTGTCTTTGGTATGACCCAGCCCAGGATTGAAACCACAACTTTCCACTTTACCACTAAACCACTGAGCTGGTACGAGAAAGAGGAAAAATTAGTTTAGTAAATATAACGATACGAACCATGAACGTGATTTTCACAAGAATAAAAATGTTTATAATAAAGAACTATACAGCGTTCCTTCGTTTTCCGCTGAGGTTAGATTCCATAAAATACCCGCAATAAATGAAATCAGCAAAGAAGTTAGCTTTGTTTTACATTTACAACAAATGTTTTAAAGCCCTAAAACCCCTCACCACATAATAAATACACTTTTTTTTATCGAGGCATTTACATTTTCTCACATTTCTCTCTTGTTTAAACATTCTCAATGTTCAAACCTTCATAAATTTAATAAAATAGGTACATTACTGTAAAAACAAATGCACGCAAAATTGCACGACAAAAAATCCGCGCAACAGCGAGGCCACGAAAAGTGACCCGCGTTATAGCGAGGGAACACTGTATTGCACTTTTGTCTAATAGTTTTCATAATTATATATTTTTCCCATTTTTCTTATTACTAGATAATGCAAAATCTTAAATAAGAAAATTCAACTTATGAAACCCCAGTTCAGAGCATTTGATGTTGGTTAGTCATTTTAAAATGTGGGAAAAGTTTGTTTTAAGCCTCACAACACTTAAAACTGACTGTTAATTCTCAATCTCAAGACTGCTTGATCAAATAAGATAATTAATAATATGTATTTTAAAATAAGTAGAACGATCTTGTCTGACAATCTTATTTTAAGTAAAGATAACTTGTCAAAGCAAAATGAGCCATTTTAGGTTGAATTTAATAAATTATATTTTAATTAAGATTTCAGTCTTCGCAGTGTGGTTCGCTGACTAGCTCACTGAGCTAACCACGTCACATCATTATGACACCACCTCACTTTAGGGATGCACCGAAATGATTTTTTTGGGCCAAAACCGAAAATGAGAAATGCTTGGCCGAAAACCGAAAAGCCGAAGACAAATTATGCCAATTTTTTTATTATCATTGCACTTATTATAATTAATTACAAATATAATATTATTATAAAATATTTAGGCCTATTTAGCATGGCATTTTAACAAAGCACAATATAAATCGAAATGCGTCCACACCACAGACATCAGAGACATGTTGGCAAATAATACATTAAACACCAAACGCGGGGTGAGCAACTGAGCATTTTCTGGCGGTGCAATTGCACTTTATGGTCAATGTACAGTACTTCACACCGGCGGGCAAATTCGGTGCATCACTACCTCACTTGGTTTTGTTGTGTATTCGTCCACTGGGCTATCAAGCTAGCAGCCTAGCGAGTTAGCAGCCTTACAAGTAGATCAACGGTGTAGTCGTCTGGAATAGACGGCACTCCGACTCATGCCAGAAATCCCAAGTTCACATTTGGGTTTGGTTTTAGCCATGTCCCAAGTTAACACAACTGGACAATGCTGTTTTGCAACAATTCAGTGCTATTTTTTTCTCATTCTTTGCATGTTTTCAGTACATATCTTTATTAATGTATTTAGAAGCAAATCACTGAAATGACTTCAGAGGGTCTTTAATATCAGTTCAAACAAATTTTTACCCTTAAATAAACCTACAGTTTATTTTATTTCAATGAAATACACACTGGTATGTAAGTTGCTGTTCCAGAGCCTGTAAAAATACCAAATAAAGGTACTATTTTCCTATTAGCCATTACGTTGTTTTCGACTCAGTAACCCATAGATACTTTTTTTTAAGGTGCGTACAGTATATCATAAGCGACAATTTTTCTTTAGTTCTGCACTTACTGTAACATACGTTGAACACTGCCAATAGTGATGTGGACCTTTTGCTGTATCATCTTCTGAAGTTTACCAACCTGGTTTCTCTGTCATCAACCCCACAAAAAAGGCAAATACTGTAGTTGTTAATAGGTTCAACAGGGGGGGGAAATGCAAGGGGAGTTTTTGAATAGGCAGGAGTTAAGTGACCATACAAAGTGCTTTGAAATACTGTAACTTTCGTCAGGAAAATGAACAATTGTCCAAACAGGTACTAGAAATAAAACGTAAATGTCTACCCTCAGGCAGCTGTTGACCCCTGGATATCAGGAAATATGGTACACTCCGGATGGAAGTCGCAAGTCCTTCTCCCCTGTCAAGATGGTAAGTTGTGAAACACTTTGATGTTTCACCGTAGCGAGGGCATATAAATAAATAATCATGTCATATGTGATGATATTATATTATATTATGTGCATGACAATGAGGAACAACCAAGCGTGGTGATGGTTGTACATTAATGAGCCGCATTTGTTGCTCTTCCAGAATCACTGTTTTTACCATGGAGAGGTTGCGGGTGTAGATGGTTCCAGTGTGGCTGTCAGCACATGCTCAGGTCTCAGGTAAGAAACACCTGAGGCGGGGGTGCTTTACCTAGATAATAGATATACATATTTTGTGTATTGTTACTGATATCCCAAGAAAATGGTATAACACATTTGCTTTATCAACATTTGGTGTTATGTTGTGTTGTGTGCTCGTGCTTTATGATGCTCCCTAAAACCTGGATTAAAAAGAATTTGTGGAAAGAAAATATATCTTACATCTATTGTGGTGGAGCGGTATAGCAGCTAAATTGTCTGGGGATTTATGTCCCTGGTAGGGTCACCCATGGCAAAGAACTCATAGGTGAGGGCCCAGTCAAAGTACGGTTCAATGAACTTATGATGAGAAAAATAATTGGACCTGTATTTCTCTGACTCGGACGCGGATCACCAGGATCCCCCTCTGGAGCCAGGCTTGGAGGTAGCCTGGCAAGCCACACCCATTTTCTTGAAAGAGAAAGTGGATCTGTAGAGGCGTCCATAGACAACGATTCGGCTCCGGACGAAAGCAGGCCGGCCAATCAAATTTGTCTATTTGCGTGAAGTCGTCTTTGTGAGGAACGCCACTCTTCACTCTTCAAGTTTTTCTCTCAACAACGACATAAGTCATTCACTACCGTCTCTCTCCGGCTGAATGTTGGATTTTTACTCCGTCTCCGCAGAAAAAACATAATTGACAATTTGCATGTAATTGTAATGGACACTGTAGGAGAGAGGAATAAGGTCGTAGGAGAGGCACCCCACAATTAGGTTTAGAACTACAAATGAACTTTCTTCTGTTGATTTTTTTAAATTTAATTTTGTCGCTAGTTGCGCTTGTCAAAAAAGTCTGTAAGAGGCTTTGGAAAGTCGCCAGACTTAGCAAGCGAGTCGTCAAGTTGGCAACACTGCCTGAAGTTCGTTTGTCCTTATGCACCAAACAGCATTTCAGAGTACCCACCCTTTTTTGGAGTGCTGTCCCTTCTCAAGGTTTCTCATTTTTCACCTGATGTTGTTGTTTTTTCTTTTTTTTCCCTTGCCCTCTTGTGGTTAGATTAGGGGATGTCCTTAATATTTGTCAACTTAGGGCATGCGAAGGAAGCCCTTTGAGTCTCTTGTGTGATTAAGGGCTATATGAAAAAACTTGACTTGACTTGACTGGAGTCCCTGAAGGGTAGGTGGAGAGCCCTCGTGTTGCACTCCATTGTTCTACTGGGGGACTTCAATGTGCACATGGATAATGACAATGAGACCTGGATGGGCTGGTCGAGAGGAAGGGTCCCAGTTTGGAGTCCTAATTATTGCATTTCTGCTTTTTGCATATGATTCGGTACTGTTGGCATCATAAAGCTGCGACCTGAAACTTTCACTGGAGTTTGCAGCCAAATGTGAAGCGGTTGGGATGAAAATCAGCATCTCCAAAGCTGAGACCATGGTGCTCAGTCCTAAAAGGGTGGAGTGCCCTGTCCAGGTCGGGGACGAGATCGTACCCAAGTGGAGGACGTTAAGTATCTTGGGGTTGGGGTCTTGTTAACGCGTGAGGGAAGAATGGAATGGGAGATCAACAGAGAGAATGGGGCAGTATCTGCAGTGATGACTTTGTACTGGTCTGTTGTATAGTGAAGAAAGAGCCAAACCAAAATCTCTCAATTTACTGGTTGATCTGCATTCCTACCCTTACCTTTAGTACCTAACCCTTACATATTGCTACCCAACCTATGGGCTGTGGGTCGTGACCGAAAGAAAAAGATCCCAGATACAAGCCGCCCAAATTTATTTCCTCTGCAAGGTGTTCGGTCTCCTCCACATTGAACCAAGCCAGACGATGCGGCTGGGGCATCTGATTAGGATGCCTCCCTGGTGATGTGTTCTGGTTACGTCCACCAGGAGGAGGGCCCGGGGAAGACCCAGGGCAGCCTGACCTGGGAACACCTTGGCACCCGCCCGGGAAAGCTAGGTGAAGTGGACGGGGACAAGGAAGTCAGGGCTTCTCTGCTTTAACTGCTACCCAACTCCAGATAAGCGGAAATAACCGGCGTACCCGGAGAAAATCCAAAGGGAGAACATGCAAATTCCACACAGGAAGGCCGTAGCTCAGATTTTGAACCCAAGTCCTTGCAGATGTGCTAACCAATTACCCAACGTATTGTATTGAATTGTATTGATCTGAATATAGGTTGAAAATGATTTGCAAATCAATGTTTCTGTTTTTATACAATGTCCTAATTTCATTGGAAGTGGTGTTAATCCAAAAAAAAGATTAATGAATAAACTGTAAACTATTGAAATCCTGCTTCCAGAAACACTCTTGTATTCTGACTAGTGCTTTGCAGTAAGATACGAGGTCTCAAATCAGTCAGGAGATCCTGTTTTTTTTTCTCTTGGTTTGGATCCAATGCTTGAGGCAGTAGAAGGCTCATGACGGAACTCTTAGCCATATGTGTCCTTTTTTTCTCTGTGTCTGTTGCTCTCCATTTAAATGAATAGATGAATTCTAATAAAGTGGAGGGACACGAGTGGGTGTCAGACCTCACCAGATGTTTAGTGCAGTTGCTTAAGCTGCTTACCTACAGTTTATTTTGTTTTTATTGTTCGTTTTTCTTTTCGGACCCGAAAAGAAAAAGGGCTGACGGAATGAAGCCGAAGCTTATTAATTCCCGTCCACAGTATGTAGCTGACCCCATTAAAATGTTGTTTGCTTCCAAACTCGAGTCACATCTGATCAGAATTTAAGCATATCAATGATTAAAATGAAAAAAAAAATACATATATATATATATATATATATATATGTTTTAAATTATGATTTGTGACTAGGACAGGAACAAATAATTTGCCAATATTTCTCTGAAATAAAAGTAAAGCGTAAAGACCATTTAAATGTACCAGGGATCAACCCCCATCCCACACTAGCAACACAGATGTGTTGAACTTGTAATGATTTGCAACCACTGGATGGAGCTGTTAGCAGTGCCTTGTTATTTCCCCCAGGGGTCTAATTTCCCTAAACGCAAGCGTCAGCTACCTCATTCAGCCTGTTTCTACGGATACGCCTGAGCACGCCGTTTTCCGAGCCGAGAGTCTCCATCTACCTCCTACAAGCTGCCTGCAGCGCCATAGTAACGAGGAGGTCCTTGGCACCTTCCTCCATGGGATGACGTCAGAACAGACGTTAAGGGTGAGTGTCAGCTGGGCTAGACATGGAAAAATACAGTCTAGATTATTTTATAACCACAATACTAATCAATTAAAGGAACGAAGAGACCTGAGTCAGAATATGAAATATGTGGAGCTGCTGTTGGTGGCAGACAAGGCGGAGGTAAGAATGCTGTCACTATTTTAGATGTGCATATTTACAGCCAAAGACCAAAGGAGATTTTATGAGTAATAAGTTATTTATAGTGGTGCAACGGATCACAAAAGGTACGATGCGGATAGGATCACGAATTTGAGTCACAAATCGAATTTTCCCCCCCATTTATTTATTTATTTTTGGGGCAAATATGTTTTATAAAATAAATTAAGGCAAAGTTCTATTCATCTTTTTTGTATTTTAAATAAAAAATAAAAAAAATTGTAATGAGAAAGACCTCAAAGCACGATTTAACGGTACTAAAAAAGATGAAATTTGAATTTCGAATTGCTACTGCCACCTGTGGCGGAAAAATAAAACTGCATTTTCCGCTTTTCACGTACACAATGCACACATGACGTCATATCCGCAGACAGAGGGCGGGAAACTTGACCCCGAATCCAGCCTGAAAGCTATTGGCTTGTGTGAGATTCCATTATGAACAGCTAAATTGTTAATCTACTATTTAGTTTTAGTCATACATGGTCAAATATAAAGGCTATTGTAAAGATATTTTTAGGCAAATTGTTACCAAGTGTAGCTTAAAGGCACATTCCCTTGGAGAGTGAATTACAAAGTAGCTTAGTTCCACATTATTGAAAAAGAAGTAAAGAAAGCAAGCCAAGCAACAGCTGTCGAAGTACTGTTGCCAGCTAGGCACTTGTTGTTAATGCTAACAGCTAGACTGCTAACCACTAACATTGAAAATTTGTGCTGTATCATACAATGATGGCGTAATTAACTAGCGGTTTCTTAGTGTCCTAAATTAGCGATTGAATATAATTTCGGGATGGCGTTTTGATGTTGGTCGCAACTATCTCATGGATAGAAGATGATCCGTTGCACCACTATGCCCACATGAATCTCTGAAAACATCAAAATGGTCGCACTAAAATCTGAGATGTTATGGACATTACCATGATGATTTTTTTTTTTTAAATATCACATATTACACAAACACCACCAAAATTAGCCTATGCTAAAGGATTAACAATTATGATTAGCATTAGCACTGGATAAACTTGAATCACTTACTTATTTGGACACACCCGTGGTGAATGCCGGATGGAGTCCGTCAGCAATAAGTGTCGGTGCGGAAACACAAAATATTGGTTCCGGGCCTCTCGGCAACTTCCAGTTGTGTTTTTAAAAACGATTAAAATAGCTTCGACCCATGCAAAGTTGACCAATTTTTGTGTTTGACTTTTTTTCCCAGCCCTAATTACCATCTTCCACTCGATAGGTGCACACTCAAAGCTTAATGTCGCTTAATGAGAAAAACGCTCAATGTCCATAAAATCCAAAATATTGAGCCCATTGTTTTGATATTTTAAGAGATTAATGTGGTCATAAGTAGAGATGTGCATGTGAATCTTGGTGGAGATTGGCCAAAATCTTCTAAGCCACATTGATATTTTTCTCTAGTGTGAACATCTATGGGGAGGAAAACGATTAATGCCCATAAAATCCAAAATGCTGTGGCAATTGCTTGAATATTTTAGGCTGAAGTGGACATAAATGGAAATTTGCATGGAAATTTTAGTGACGTTTTCTGATATTACTCTATAGCTACTTAAGAAAAATAACTTGTATTTACACCTAATACAAGAGTTGCAAGCTTTTTTTGTCTTTCTTTCTTTTCTTTTTTTTACATGCACGGTAAGCATTTTAGGCTGCTCAATAAATACATTTCTGCAAACGTCAATAAAAACTGAGCAGCATTATCTTTGTTGAGGCTGTGCTGATGCAACTCTTGTATTAGGTGTAAATACAAGTTACTTTTCTTAAGTGGCTATAGAGTGAGGAACAATGTTTGGGTGTGTCTTATTTGCTGTTAACCGTATGTGGTTTTCAGTTTGACAAACATGGGAGTAGTCTTGAGAAGACCCAACTGAAATTACTGGAAGCTGCCAACTTAGTTGACAAGGTAACCTTTTTATATAAAGTGTAGACACTACAAGTACCATTAGCGTCTTTAGATTATTTTCTTGTGCTAATGTGCCGTATCCACAAACACACACAGTACTACAAGGCTTTGAGCATCCGTGTGGCGCTGATCGGTCTGGAGGTGTGGACCAGCCGGGACATGATCAACGTGTCCGACAACCCGCACAGCACCCTGGCGGCGTTCTTGTCCTGGAGGCGCAAACAACTTCATACGCTCCACAATGACAACGCTCAGCTCATCACGTCAGTGTCTAGATGTGAACGTCATTTGGATTGCGAGCGTTGCGTGAAGTTGAAGTTGTTCTGACGAGAGTTTTAAGTTCTAACAAGGAGTTTTAAGTCATGTTATGGCAGTAAGTTAAAATTTGTGGGTACAATCCTGTTGTGGAACTAATATGCACTTTGTGCCACCAGGGGAAGGTCATTCCAGGGCACCACCATCGGGTTGGCACCTCTCAATGCCATGTGCTCGGAATACCAATCTGGCGGAGTGAACACGGTGAGAGAGAACAGATTTGTGAAACGGTAGATATAAAAATTCTATACACCACTGTTAAAATAGTAGGTTTTAAATCAGAAGTGACTGTGTCCCATGTTGACCAATCACATTTAAACTCTGTACTGATTACACACTTGACATCAGCTGAAGTGACTCTCATTAACCCCAAATGAAGTTCATCTTAAGCACGTAATGTAATGTGACGAGATCTATCATGATGAGTCTCCCCCGGAACAGATCGGAACTTTGAGAAGCAAGTAATCTAGACGGCCAGAGAACACAAGAAGATGATAGAGGAGGAGCAGAAGAAGAAACACAAGAAGCTAGGATAACGGTTATCTTATCTTATCGCATCATGGCAGTTGCAAACTCTTCCTTGTCATTTGTATTATGCTGAAGAAGGTGGAGACATATTATAGAAACACTCAACACAACCAGTTAGTGCTGTCACTATCAAATATTTTTTTGAATTATTCAATCGATTAATTGGATTCATATTAATTTTGCATTGAAGTGTGTCACAAAAGCATTTTTTTCCCTGATTACTGTTTATTAACCAGTGATTTGTGTTTATTTCGTACTTTGTATTCGTATAGTGATTTTTAAAGAAGGGGGATTGATGTTAAATTTATTACTGGTTCGGTCATTGTTTTCCAAGTAAAAACAGATGTTTACAAATGTCTTATTTTGGTTAAACACAGAACACTGGTGGTTTTGTTTTCACCATTTTGCTTGTGTAGCATTAGCAACTTGCAAATGTGTTAGTGTATGTTATTCTCTTGTCCTTTAAGCTGTTTAATGACACCGCAGTTGGAGTTAACTGTAAAACTAAACACATGACGTTAAGAATTATATCCAATGTATATTTAAATACAAAACATGCTTCGTTTTTAAAACATTGCTAGCCTAGCGCTAATGCTAAAAGCGAAGGGAGGATCCCATTCAAATGCTAACCGGAAGTTAACATCGACTTAGGGAGTGTTTTCCCTTCAAATAACGAATATCCACACAAATCTTGTGGGAACACATATCCACAGGTAAGATAACACTACACAAACCTCTTATTTATTTAGATTAACACAGAAGATAATTAGTCTTCTTTCATGAAGGACTTCAGAAATCAGTGAACAATTACTGTTGATATGCTGAAAGCAGAGGATTTGGACAATTTTACATTGAAAAATTGCATTTATCATTACATTTATTTTAAAAGGAGAATTGGTAACAAAAAATGCAATATTACAACGTTTTTGAAAGTGATGACAATTGACAATTTTGTTATTTTAGCAAGAAACATTCATTTGATGCACATACTGTAATTTTATTTCACGGGCAACATAAATTGTTGTGGCGAGCCAGATCTGCCCCCCGGCCCTTGAGTTTGAGACACGTGTAATAATGTTATGAGTAGGTTTAGCTCAAATATAAGAAATAGCATAATTATGTAAGTGTAATCAGTATACTGTAATATATTAGTTTTAAAACATTGGTGAATTTTTCTTTAGGCCTGCTATGTATGTTAAGTTGTTTTAAGAAATCTTGCCAAGTCAGATTGTGTGTTCTAGTAGTGGATAATTTTGCTTAAATTAAGTACTGGAAATATATTCCTAATTTCATTACCTTTTCCCCCTTGTCTTTTAACTGTGAGTCTTTGCAGTGAAGTATGTTGAGCTTACACAGTATTTGGAATGTGCTTGTAATACATTTTCCCCTCCTTACATGATTCTGGTTGCTTTTTTTCAATTGAATTGTTCGCATAACATTATAGTTGTAACATAACGAACGACGTGGCATTTTCACACAAAGTGAAGTGCGTATTCATGAGGAGATCAAAACAACCATTTTGAAAATGTGCCTCTGCATCTGTGATTGTGTAAAAGGACCACTCGGAGTCAGCTGTTGGCGTGGCTGCCACCATGGCGCATGAGATGGGCCATAACTTCGGCATGAGTCATGACAGCACTGGCTGCTGCCAGGCCAAAGCTGAGGACGGGGGTTGCATCATGGCAGCTGCCACAGGGTAACCACACTCGGCCTACTGTCGGTTTTGTTGTTGTGGTGGTGAATTATACACTACAATCAAGTGCACATGCAAAAGTTTTAACCCTCCTGTTTCGTTTGTTTCTCACGAACCAAAAAAGTGCCAATCCCCAAAAAAAAAACATTAATGTGTAATCCTATCACTAAAAGACGCCATTCTTCATTTTAACCCAGATGTTACGTTTGTTGTTTAAATGCCATTTTATGGGTCACTTTGACCCACTGTATGTAATAAATAATAAAAAAGTGTCAAAAAATGACAAAATGCCAGTAAACGTATGTTTATTTCCAGCTATTTGATTGGAAATAAAATTAACCATTTTCCTTGAATATGATATTACGTATAAACCAAGCAGAAGTTCCATACTTAATTCAATTTAAATGGGTCAATTTGACCCGCGACAGAACAGGAAAGGTTAAGAATCAATTTAGTGACAATATTTAACTTGAGTGATTCTCAGTAGAACGCAGACTATGAAATTATTAAATAAATAGTGAAATTATTATCACAGATCTCAGAGGGCAGTGTGAATCAAAACTGAGCATCATTATCTTTTTGAAGGCTGAAGATTTTATTCTTCTTTTGTACACAGTATATTTCGTAGAGTAAATTTTACTCTAAAAAGACTATATTCGGTCCCACTCTAAACAGAGTAAACTTTTACACTTGGAAGAGAGTAAAATACAAAAAAAAAAAAAACAAGTCCTCCAACAATAACGACCATATTGGTCAATGTACCATGCACCAAAATACGACCAAGTGTTACGTGTTTTAGTTTAGCGACCTCTATCGGCCATGTTGAATAGAGCAAATCCAAAAGCTGGACTCGAAACCTGCCCGTCTGATCGGAAGACAAACGGTTATCTCACCAAGCTAACAGGCTGGTTATAGGGTATTTATTAGTGTTCTTGGTTAATGGTTGGGTTTAGGATGAAGCTTTCAGTGAGGTTGTAGCTACAAAACATGTAGGCAACACGAAAACAAACACTGGCCAAGTAGCTCAGTAAAATAAGCTCTCGTCTTTCAACCAGAGGGGCCGGCTTCAAGTCTAGCTTTTGGCTTTTTGCTCTATTCAACATGGCCGATAGAGGTCGCTAAACTAAAACACTTGTCGTAATTTGGCACCTTTTCTAAACGACCTATGTGCTCATATTTATTGGAGGACTGTCTCAAGGTTGGTTGTCTCCCAACCTGAAGTTTCTGTGATTGTTCCTCAACTGTTGATTTAAAAATAAATAAATGTTGTGTACATTTTACTTTCTTCGAGTATAAAGTTTACTCTGTTTAGACTGGGACCGAATATAGTCTTTTTCAGAGTACATTTTACTCTACAAAATTTACTGTGTGTCATTTGATTGCACATGTGTACCTAATAAAGTGTACCTCTGACAGGCACCCATTTCCACGTGTATTTAACGTGTGTAACATGCGGGAGCTGAAGAGCTACTTGGGCTCTGGAGGAGGCAAGTGTCTCTTCAACGAGCCAAACACCCGAGCCATGTATGGAGGACAGCGCTGCGGCAATGGCTACCTGGAGGAAGGGGAGGAATGTGACTGCGGAGAGGAAGAGGTCAGCGTTGGTGTCGGTGCACTATTAGTTTGTGGCCAATTATTTTCCCCTTTAAACGTTATCGAATAAAACCGAAGTTTCCGACGCTGTGAATGTACCCTGAACGCACCACTTTGCTCGCGTAGCAACTAGCAACTAAGTGTGTAGCGTATGTTAATCTGGCTATTCTGTTGTCCCTAATTGTCCTTTAGTCTGTTTAATGACACCGTGGTTGGAGGTAACTGTAAAACGAAACACACGACGTTGAGAATTGCACCCACTGTATATTTAAATACAAAACATGCTTCGTTTTTAAAACATCGCCAGCCTAGCGTTAATGCTAAAAGCGAAGGGAGGATCCCATTCAAATGCTAACATGAAGTTAGCATCGACTTCGGGGGTGTTTTTGCTTCAAATAACGAATATTCACACACAATAGCTGTAGGAACACTTACCCTCAGGTGAGATAACATTATGCAAAGGCGCAAATTCTTCCCAATGTGTGAAAAACTAGTTATTTTAATAGAATTCAATCGCAATTTACGTGTACGGCATCACACTGCCCCCAAGAGGCCAAAACGCACATGAACAGTCAACATTTGTTCTTACAGTTTTTTTCTGTTGCTATTATTTTTAGTTTATTCAATTCTTATTTTTATCTTTTTTTTCCTTCCAATTTTATTTCGAACATAAATATAAAGAAAAAACAAACTGATTATAAAAGTACATGTGTAAAGACAAAATATTAAAAAAAACATCAAACAAAACAAACGCAACGAAAGCAACATAAGAAAGTTCCACAGTGTTTCACCCATCATGAGTTACACATACATGTTCGAAATGGAGTAGGAAGAAGCATAAACTTATCAGGTCCTACCCCCTTTAACATACGTTACACAATAAATAGTTGGTATGTATAGTAAACACACAAAAAACTGCTAGTCTACAGTATATCTTGATTATCAATAACAAAGGTTATTATAGTAATTATTAATAGTGAACACATTGAACAGTGTGCCTTATGCATATATTTTTATACTTTTTTAATATACGTATATATGTTTTCCTTATCAATAGCAACAATACTAACAAAAATACTACTACTAATAATAACATCAAACAATGTTACTTTTCATTGAAACTCACTTCTTTATCCCTATTCTTTTCAAAAATGTTGATTTTATATTTCCTTTTGAACTGGTCTATGTTTGGACATTTTGTAAATCAGTACTCAACCTGCTCCAAATTTTCACTCCACATACAGATGTACAGAAACTCTTCAATGTTGTTCTTGAATACTTTGTCTTTAAATGATAAATTCCCCTCAAACCATAACCACCCTGTCTCTCTGAAAACATATTTCCCATATTGCCCGGCAGTAAATTATGTCTAGCTTTATACACCAATTATACAGTATTAAATTCCACAAGATCAACATTTTTTTATATTTAATCTAATTTACTCTTTCTATATCTACACCTTTAATTTGCAATCTTGTGCAGTTCCCTATTTTAACATTACCAAACAGAACTAATTTCATCTTGTTTAAATTTGATTGATATCTTGTTTTTATCAAGCCATGTTTTTACTTTCTTAAATTTGGAGGTAGTTGTGTCCAAAATAAGATGCATTTTCTCACCAGAAACTAAAATAGTTGTGTCATCTGCAAACAACACAAACTTCAATAAATGAGACACATTGCACAAATCATTTATATACAATATAAACAGTTTTGGCCCCAACACTGCCCCCTGGGGGACACCACATATCATGTCCAAACATTTTGATTTAAATTCCCCCAACTCCACAAACTGTTGTCTTTCTTGTAAATAACTTCTGATCCAATTCAAGGCTGTATCCCTAATACCATAACGCTCCAATTTACTAATCAATATATCATGGTTTATAGTATCAAATGCTTTTTGTGGATCGACAAATGCTCTTGTTGTTTTATTTTGTCATTGTCCTTTCAAGTTATATTTAAAGTTTATATTTCAAGGATTCAAAGACTTTCTTTTCTCTAAATTCAAGCAAGGATACAAACATCCAAGGAATTTTTGTATTTTTTTTTCTTAACACATATTTCCACATGACATGGCACGAAATACAATCCCTGAGGTCCCAGGTTAGCCCAGTAAGTCCCAAGACTTGTGAAAATAACACAAGATAAAAATATATAAAAGAAAAGGTACAGGGTTAATGCTATACAGCAGTTGTAAAAAGTAAGAATGGTTTTATTGACACATAAATCTATATAATAACCTTGTATACTTCATGACATTTGTTGATAAGGTGATACAATGGACTTGTCATTCAAAGCAGAGAATCTTAATAGCAAAAGTTTGTGCGTAAGTGACACCCATTGAAAAAGGAATTATATATATTTTTAAATAATCTGCAGATTCAGCGATATTTTTTTCCTGCCAAAAATTGGTATCGGCCTTTAAAAAAAGGCATATCGGTCGGGCCCTAGTTTTTATGATGAAAATGCTCACCACTTCCTTTCGACACAGGAATGTACCAGTCCCTGCTGTAACGCAAACAACTGCACTTTAAAAGCTGGAGCCGAGTGCGCCCACGGTGTGTGCTGTCATAAGTGCAAGGTACGAACCTCATCAACAATGAAAGCGTCAGGTGAGCTGTATTCCCTTCACGTCCAATCTCCCCTTCATGTGAAGCTGAAGAGCCCCGGGGTGCTGTGTCGGACCCCGTCGGGCCAGTGCGACCTGGCCGAGTACTGCGATGGCAAGAGCGAGACTTGCCCTGCTAACTTCTATTTGGTGGATGGCACATCGTGCGCCAATGGGAAGGCTTACTGTTACACTGGCATGTGCCTCACGCTGGAGCAACAGTGCCGCTCACTCTGGGGACGAGGTGGGTACAAATACAGGACAACTTTGTTGTTATTGTTGCACAAAATAGAGGGCGCAGCAAATTGTATGCTGTACTTCAGAAAAAAAAATACTGCAGACCTACTGTACCATAAGACACATGAGTTATTACTAGGGGTGTCAAAATTAGTATGTTAATTTCAAGTTTCTTTAACGCCACAAATTTTTTTAACGCGTGATTAATGACCGCCCCTTACTTGGAAAGCCTGTACTGAGGGAATTCCAGTCGCAACGCAGCAGACACGTCCACGTCAAAATTTATCAGTAATACATTTAATAATAATGCATATATTTGTGGAGACTGGGCTCAAGTTGTATTTTACAATTTTAAAAATGTGCAAAATTTCACAATTTACTTCATGTTAATGATTAGATAACTCTGAAAAATGCTATCACCAATGTCTTACAAATGCAATTATGCCATCTAGTGATGAACACAAATCAATATCACACTCGTTTTTTATCGTATGAATTGTTATGAAAGTACTAAAACTTAGCAATGACTAAAAGATGCAGCCATATTTCTATTAGTTTAACATTTTTTCCCTTTTCGCTTTTATATTAAGAGTATGAAAACTTAGAGAGAGAGAAATATTTTATTGTACCTCTTATTGTACTTTTAGAACCGATATAACATTTGCGATTAATTGTAAGTTAACTATTGAAGTTATGCGATTAGTTACGATTAAAAATCTTAATCGCCTGACACTCCGAGTATACATACATGTGTGTCGTGCATCTGGCGTGCAACACAGTGGAGGTACACATGCAGTGGTAAACAAACATGACAACGCAGCAAGGAACCACATTTCTACATGAATGCCTTTAGTAGTGTGATCTTTTATTAACCGTAGAAAGCTAAAAGTTTAAATTTTATGAATGATTACGAAATTACTGTATCAATGACTAAAAGATGCAGCCATATTTCTATTAGTTTAACATTGTTACCACTTTTATGTTAACAGGAATATGAAAACTTTTTATTTAACATTTTATTGTACATTTAGAACAGATGTAAAATTTGTGATTAATCGTGAGCTAACTATTGAAGTCATGCGATTAATTACAATAAAAAAAATTACCCCCTGACACCCCTATTTATTACATACTGTAAAGTCCTGTGAATAATGATAATAATAATAATTAGGGGTGTTAGAAAAAATCGATTCAGCAATATATCGCGATATTACAGCACGCAATTCTCGAATAGATTCGATATGAAGAGTTGAGTACTCATACTGGTATTGGTCTGAAAAAAATTGGTATCGAACATCCCTAGAAAAGAGCATGGATTTTAAAAGCATTGACACTATTGGTTTGTTTTGAACTCCTATTAATTGATATTATTCACTCTGATAATAATGGATACCAGCTAAGCAGGGAACTGTATTATAAACAAGTACAGAGGGGATGCTTCGTTTTTTTAAGGGGGATTTTGTGTGTGTGTGTGTGTGTGGGGGGGGGGGGGGGGGTTCTGAATCGCGGGTGTGTTCACAGGATTTTACGGTAGATGTGAATGTGTGTGTGAATGTTGGCGTTTAAAACCTTTTCACAAGTCATTTGAATATTTCTGAATTTTCAAGCAATCCATCCAATGATGCCAAAGAAGTTTGTAAGATTGTCAGCCTTTACTTTTAATCGCCATTGGGAAAGGATCACTGATCTTAATATATTACTGGATAGCCGATTGCCCATACACGCCCATGAAAGCCGTTGAAGCCACAGGGCGGCCATCTTGCTCCTCCCATCTCGCGAGCAGACTACTGTATAATGTACAAGTTACAGCTTGTGGTCTCTAAGTACTGTATAGGGCAGGGGGGCGGGTGTGGGGTTGCTGTTTTTTTTCTGGGGGGGGGGGGGGGGGGGGGGGGTCAGTTGTTGCGGAGTGGTCACTATTTTTTAAAGCAAGTTAAAAAAAAATTTTTAACAAGTACTGTAGTGGGTTTTTGCTGCTTTGAAGATCCCCCTTTTTGTTTATTGTTTAGTTCCTTAGACCCCAATATTAGATTTGGCAGAGTCACGTTTTGTTGAATTATAGTTATAATACTTTAATTAAAAATATATACAAGTTTCCTCCTGTAAACATCATTAAGCATAAAATGTATACACGTATTTAAGGCTAGTTGTAAAATAGTCCTCTTGTTTATGTGTTACAAATTAAAAACATCATATAAATCATGATGTTTCTACTACGTACTTTCTCAAATGTCCTCCAATTTTGATACTATAAATGTATAGGATCGTATGCCGAGAAATGTTTCTTGGGAGGAGCAATATAGTGGCCTCGCGGCTTCAAAAGTCTTGGCCTATTGGCTAGCCAGGAAAATATACAGATCAGTGGAAAAGATCGCGTGTCCAGCTTGTTGTCAGAGCGCTGCTTGTTGTTACATTAGCGCCCTCCTCTGGTTGATTTTAGGATTACTTGTAGTTTTGCCAAAAAATGCATGACTACAAAATCAAATAAGTGGTTGCAGATCACCCTGTTGAGCAAAACCTATTACCAATATATATATACTTTATTTTTAATTATTTTTCTATAATTAAAAAGTTATCTTTCTACGCTGCTTATCACGTTCAGGGTCACGGGTCCGATTTATCACGGCTAACCTTGAGCAAACGGCAGACTAAACAATCCTCTATAGCAGGGGTGCTCAAGTTCGGTCCTCAAAAGCCCCTCTCCAGCCTGTTTTCCATGTTTCTCACCACTAACACACCTGATTCATGATCAGGCTTCTGCAAAGCTTGCTGATGAGCTGAATATTAGATTCAGCTGTGATGCAGGAGGGAAACATGGAAAACAGGTTGGATAGGGGCTCTCGAGGACCGAACGTGAGCTCCCCTGATCTGAAGGTTGAGTAAAAAAATAAAAAATAATAATAATACAGAGATGTTTTTTTGGGGATATAGACAAATTAATTTAAAGTAGCCTACATTTCATTTTAGAGGTGAGGGATTCCATCAAGTGTGTGTGTGTCTTTTGCAGATGGCCGTCCGGCCCATGACGTGTGTTTTAAGAAGGTCAATGAAGCTGGCGACATGTATGGCAACTGCGGCAAAGATCTGTTGGGGAAATACAGAAGCTGTAAGGAGAGGTGAGATACACATTTTGCGATCATTTCATTCAAATCCAAAAGATAATTTCATGATACTTTTTTGTGGTTTGTGCCAGAGATGCTAAATGCGGGAAGATTCAGTGTTTATCTTCAGCATCCAAGCCAATAGAGAGCAACGCGGTTCGCATCGAGACCACGGTGAGCGTGGGCGACAAGAGGGTTCAGTGCATGGGAACGCACGTTTACAAGATGGGCCAGAGGGACGAGGAGGTGCAAGGAGACACGCTGGACCCGGGCCTCGTCATGACCGGCACCAAATGTGGAGACCACTCCGTGAGAATTCGATAACGTCATATTGTCATGTCTTGACTCGTGTTTGTGTGATGAAACATTTGCCACTTTCAATAGATTTGCTTCAATGGCGAATGCCGTAATGCGTCTTTCCTCAAAGCTGATGACTGCCATTCCAAATGTAACGGGCATGGGGTGAGTTTTGTATGAAAGTCCGAATAATTCAATCCCATCGAGACTCATTTATATTGAGTAAGTGAAGAAATGCTTGGGGCCGTATAATGAAAAGTGGCGTCTGCTCTAATTGTATACGTGCCGCAATTAAGACCTCCACTCAAATAAACCTTTTTTACTCGTCAGGAGAAATAACCCCAAAAAATCGTGATAGCATACGACCGGCACATCAAGTGTCGTTACCACATTAATCAATCATTCATTGTCAACTTATTCACTTTTATGATATTGATCAATTATTATATACTATATAGTGTCATATAGTTACAGTGCATCTCAACCTCATTGTAACATTTATTTGCAAAATAAAAACAAACTTGATGGCCACTTTTAATAGTGAAATAAATAAATAAATAAATAACACTTACTTGTGTTGAGCTATTTAAAGTGCTCCTATTTATTTATTCATGAATTTGAGGAAGTCAAGTTAAGTCAGTGCTCAGAGCAATTGCCTCCCACGATGGAGAATCTGGGTTCAAATCCCGCTTGGATCACATTTTAGTACATTCGATGGTTTGATACTAAACTGACTATCATATCAGAAAATGGATTATAATTTCTCTGAAATGATTATATCTCACCTTAGACAGATTGCAGTTCTTTTTATTCAGTTGTCATTTAACAAGTAAAAAAAAAAAAAAGGTAATTTTCACATCATTTATCTTTCAAATCTTAGCATTCAGTTTTTCAACATTCCCACGCAAATTCTGCAGAAATTGCACTTTGTCTAGTTGATAAAATAAAAATGCAACTGTATTATTATATAGTATATTGTTCTAATTAACCTTCATTGTTTGTGCAAAATGCATATTATTCACTGTTATTGAGCATTATTATAAAAAAAAACAACAACATTTAAATGAATCTATTATGTGGCCCAATAATTTGCTTGCGTCGACTGAAAATGTTGTTGAAGTGAAAGATTGTGACGGGAAGTTGCCATCTCCTCATTTGTCACCAGCTGTGCAACAACAACCACAACTGTCACTGCGAGAGCGGTTGGGCCCCGCCTGTGTGTAACCAGAGGGGGCCGGGCGGGAGTGTGGACAGCGGACCTGTCATCAGTCACAGTGAGACCACGTCTTTCAGCATGATATGATGATGAATCGCATTTATTGCTTCATACTTTGTCTTCCAACAGGCAACCTCCTTCCACTCGTGCTGGTCTTTCCTCTGCTTCTCTTTGTCGCGCTGGCTGTCGGGCTGCGTTTTTGTTACAAACACAAACTACAGACACGTAAAACATCCACTCCGCTTCCTGTCCCAAGGTAGCTTGCGCTGAAATCGCCATCCTGAGTTGGTTTGTATTTTCTTGACACGTTTGTGTACGTGCTTGTGTTTGGACCTCCAGTTGTTCGGTCCCAGCGGAAGACAAGCCTCTGCGTGCGGACGCTCATGTGAACGGGCACACCAACCCAACATTCTTGCTCAAAAAACAAGACTTAGAGCAGCAGGTAAAAGGCTCCCTCCGTTTTGGAAATCAGACATTATAATCCTGGTTTTGCTCTTATTAGCACGCCTGCCGCAATTTTCAGCAAGCACCAGTCTTTTTACGCTCTTTGTTCGGGATAGACTGATTATCGACTGGGCCGATATTCAGCATTTTGATGAATATCTGCATCGGCCATGTTGAGGAATTATACGGCCGATAATGGATCCATTTAAAAATAAAGTGTTAACTTCAGGGAAGTAATTATTTACATTTTCAGAGATGTCCTGGGAACTTTCGACACCTGTTCTGTTTTGTTTGAAATTAAAAGTAAGATAAGTGAAGTTTTAACACGAGTTTTTATTAATTTATATAAGACACGCTGCTGCCCCTGGTAGACCCTTGACCTTTTCGTTAGATTTTTAAAACAAAGATGTCAATTGACAAAACTTTTTTTTTTTAAACTTCGATATTTTACGAACCCTAAAAGTTGTTCAATAAACATATGCTTAAATTAAAAAAAAAAAAAATATATATATATATATATATATATATATATATATATATATATATATATATATATATATATATATATATATATATATTAAGAGCTGGAGTTTGTATTTCTTCACATTTTGATGCCAAAATTTTACCTTTTAGTGAAAACAAATATTGGCGTCCTTGACTGCTAATAATCGGTATCGGCCCTTAAAAAAAACATATCGGACTTGTGCTGTTACTATCCAATATTTTTAGAATCGATTAATCTATCGATTATTCAATCGATTAATCGACTAATCTGATTCTAATCTGATCTGGGGAAAAAATGCTTTTGTAATACATTTTAATACAAAATTAAAATGTATTACAAAAGCATTTTTTCCCCGATTAATGTTCATTAACCGGTGATTGGTGTTTATTTCATACTTTGTATTCGTATAGTGATTTGAAAAAAAAGGTAAAAGTAAAAACAGGTATTTGCAAATGTCTAATTAATAAATAATTAAGATAGTCAGTCTTCTTTCATGAAGGACTACAGAAATAAGTGAACAATTTCTGTTGATATGCTGAAAATCAGAAAATTTGGACAATTTTAAATTAAAAAATGGCTTCAAACAATTACTCGATTATTAAAATAGTTGTCAATTAATTTGGATAATCAATTACTTGTCAATTAATTGATTAATCTTGACAGGTCTAATCACTGCTATTTGCGCACATTAGTAAAATGTGTGTTGTTTTTTTCCACAGAGAAAATCCTCTCCTCATCTGAGCCAGGCGTATGCAACCCGGCCCAAACATGTTGCAGTGCGTCCTGCCGTGAAGCCTCCGCCTGTGCCAGTGTTGGTCGTGCAGGACAGTGAGTCTCGGAGTCTTATCCAGAGACAATCTTCATTTCAGAGCAACAGTCCCTTTAAAGATGAGCCGAGGCGAAAGCAGGCTCCTCTGCCACCTGCATCTGCACTTTCCCCTTCTACAGCTCGTCCAGAACCGCCCGACAGGCCTCCGCCACCTTGTCCTGGCAACAGACCAGCAACGGTGAGTCGTAATTTATGGATTTATGTAAAGCCCTATGTGAAATATTAACCGGATGCCATTTTGTTGTGACTTAAAGCACCCATCGAGAGGCCAACTCGTCACCACTGATGTGCTGCTGAAGGGAAAGGCTGCTTTGGCTCCATTTGCTGAACATAAAACGACATACAGGTAACTGGTGTCAATTCAGCTGCATTTACAGTGTGGGTTCATGTTGTGATGGCTGTATACTGTGCAATGATGGAGAATTCCACTACAACATACAAGAATGAAAACCATAATAATGTGTTGAATGAATTGTTCTCTGATCGATTATTGCCTTTCAAACATCTGCCAAAACAATTGGCCAATTGAGCCAAATGGCCAATTATTTTCATCTTAAAATGTTATCATCGAAGAAAACCGAAGTTTCCAACGCTGTAAAAGTATCCTGAATGCACTATTTTACTCGCGTAGCATTAGCAACTAGCAACTGTGTAGTGTACGTTATTCTGGTTATTATGTTGTTCCCCAAGCGTCCTTTAAGCTGTTTAACGAGTTAACTGTAAAACTAAACGCACGACAATGAGAATTACATCCACTGTATATTTAAACACAAAACATGCTTCATTTTTAAAACACCGCTAGCATAGCGCTAATGCTAAGGGAGGATCCCATTTAAATGCTAACCGGAAGTTAGCATTGGAGTGTTTTTCCTTCAAATAACGAATATTCACACACAAACCCACAGGTAAGATAACACTACACAAAGACACAAATTCACACCGTAATCATATTGTTTCTCTACTTTCAGATCTTGAACCTCAGGGAGATGTTGAGGACCAATTTGATCCCGTAGACACTTGACACCCTGGACCTTTGGACTACATTCTATTTATGCGGTGGCCAAGTGTGAAGAAATGTGAATGATTTCATAAATCAGCAGTGTTAGAACAATGTTGCTGGAGTATTTATTCCCAAGGCAAAGAAGAAACATGAATGTTTACATAATCAAAGAATCATAAAGCCTTTGAAAGAGTATCAGCCGTAAATGGAAATCTTATGCGTTAAGTCCATATTTGTGGGTAATATTGGGATTTAAACTGGACCAGTCAGACACGTTACAGTAGAGATGCATGTCATTTTCATGAGAGGCTTGTGTCATAAATGATATTTTATTTTTCATATTATTTTAAAGGCCATTCTATATTTAATGTTATTTTTTTAATAGGTTTGTTTGAAGACTTTTGTACATAGCGTAAATATTCTCTAAAATATTGTCATCTCTACACTCTACTGGTGGTGAGATTTTTGTTTTGCCCCAAAAGTTGGTGCTTAGCTGGAGCTTTCATTTTCTTGTCTGCGAAACTTTCCTAAATTGCTCCATAATTTTAATTTCATCAAAAGTGGAATCCGTGCAAATGAGGATTATGTGTTGCTTGTCCTTCATGTATGCATCATTGTCAATGGTGGGCATTGCAACAGAAAATGACAGTGTCATGATGAAGGTACTTTGGGAAGTAACTGGTGTTCTCACGTGGAAACACAGCTGCCATATTGTGTCTTCTTCAAAGATCTATGCAAACTCAGGCATTGCAACTTTGAATTTGCAACTGGAATTCAATAAATTATTTCACGTTTCACCTTCTTTGTCACCTTTTTGAGGGTTTCTTCAGTTCACACAAATTATTTGGATTTCATTAATTGACTTCACTTTTTATTTGCGTTATAAAATGAATGAATAAATAAATAAAATTATTGTCACATGAAAGAATCAATCTTGCTGTAACTGGTCCACACAGCCACATCGGTGTCTTTTGCTGTGGTGCTGGTAACACGTTACTTGAAAATGCACACAATTTGGAGTAACGACTAGCATTACTTTCTCTAATCAAGCAATCAGACTATGACTGTTCTTCAAATATCACAAAACGATGCTATGTAGAATGTATTTACTTCTACGTGCAGTTAATGACAAATTGACAATACAATACTGTACTGTAAGCAGCACCTTTCACCACCACAAGTGGCTGCAGTTAACCGCCTGCAGGATGCAGCAGTGAGAAAGAATTGACAAGACAAATAAAGAGAAGGGTCTTGCTGCAGACCATGGGCGAGTGGAGCTCTACCGGAACCACGTGACCTCCAATTCCGTCTTACTTTTTTTTATATATTTTTTTTACTAAACCTAAACGAAACTATAACACTAAACATAACCATAATCTTACCTCAAACTAACATTAAATAGTATTATTTGTATTTTTGAATATATCTTGCTGTTTTTGTTGTTGTGTGTTTTTGTTTTCTTGAGAGAGCTCAGTATTGTTCATTCGGTTCATTGTCGTGGGGGGAGCAGGGGCTGTGGACTGGTGGGGTGCCTGGCGGGCCTGCAGTGCCCCGTCCTGCTGCGTTGGGTTGGGGGCGCGGGCCGTGTTGGGGTGGGGGGCGCTCCTGCTCTTGGGTTTGCTCTCCGGCCGGTGGCCCCTGCCGGGCCCGGGGGTTGTCCCTTGGCGCTGCCGTGGCCTGGGGGGCCCTGAGGTGTTGCGCTTGCTCTGTCCTGGCCGGGGTCGACGGCTCCCCTCTTTGGTGGAGATTTTCATGCATGCCAGATCCACCACACCAGCATCTATCGAAACTCAAACACAATCTGCTTCTTCCTCTGGTCGTTGAATCGGTGGAGGCTGACGTCTGTGGATCTCACTCTGCTTCATCTATCCTTCCTTTCTTTCCTCAGTCTCTCCTTTGGTCTCTTGAGGTCTCCCTAATTTGTTGGAATTTCTGGGGTTGGTGAAGGACTCTGGTTGGTGGCCTGGTGGGTGGTGTCTGGTCGGTGCTGGATTTCACTTTCCTTTCTTTTCTTTGGTCCTTCCTCGGGTCTCCTGACGGCCTCTCAACTCTGGCTGGATTCTGAACCTACATTTATTTTTTATTTTTTAAAAAGAGCAATGATGATATGTCAAATTGGTAAAATTACCTAATGAACAATACTGAGCTCTCCAAAGAGAGAGAGAGAAAAAAAAGGAACGCGCAACCGAGGGGCACAAGGATGGAAGCGCAAGTAACGGAACGCGGCCCACACGTCTCAAACCGGAAACAAAGCAAAAAAGAAGTCCCGCCTCCTCCATGGCATATACCCCATAGCAATATGATCGTGTTGTTTACGATTGTATATATATACTTATGTCCATTTTTGTCTTCTTCTTTTTATTTTATTTTATTGTTTACATTTTTATGTTTATGGGATTGCAGACATGTCAAAAACAATAAAGCACACACACACACACACACACACACAAAATGCACATAAGTGTTTTTCACAAGACAGCAACGAAATGCTACTCTTTAACAATGCACGTCCAATTAGGTGGCAACGCTTGTGTCATTTTTGTGTTAAATAGTCTTGTCGGTATCTGCTGAATGCATCTATTAAAGTTGTAATCTAACTGAGTTATTTTAAAAATCAAGTAATCAGTAAAGTAAGTAAGTGCAATTGTAACCAAATTATTTATTTTTTGGCAACTGTGGCAACACTGCTGTTCTGGCCTACTCTTATCAAAAGCCAATACACACACAAACACACACACACTTATACCTATAACTGTGTACCGAGGACCCTCAATAGAAATGATGTGACACTTGAGGGAAACAGACAGTTTTAATTGCAAGCGCCCTCTCCCGCTGAGCACAATTAGTCCGACTAGCATGTCACTTCCTGCAGGGATTCATTTATAAAGATGATGATTGGCTGAGGGATGAAACACCCCCGCCTTTTCTCGCAGCAGCGGGTCACAGCTAGGGGGCAGTAAAGAGACAACTCAGCCCCGCCGAAAGACCTAATTATGTTTTTGACACCTCGTGTTGATTATCTCAACCTTTTCAAACATTTTCTCTCTGATTAAAGCTTGATTAGTTTATTCACCCTGATAAAAATGGATCTCGTCTCACCTACAGTAATGTGATATAATTACCATTTGCACATGAAGCATCTGGTCAACATTAAATGTGTTACTTGTTGCCCTCAATGTTGATAGCCAGGTCTCCACTCCAGGGACCGACGGTGGCTTATGTAGTTAAATGTTGCTCTCATTGAGGCGCTTGCTTCAGGCAAAGAAAGGTCAACATCAATGATTAATGAGTGGGAAAATGTCACCAGCTGGGGAGGCCGTAGAAAGACATTTTAAGGGTGGTCTTTTCCATCCAACATTTTAGACAATGCTGAAAACATATGGCAGCATAATTTGAAAAATAAATCATCACCTTGCTGGACAGTTTTCTTTCAAATTGTTTATGGTTTAAAGAGACCGCTCTTGACCTATCAGCTCCATCAATGATCAATGAGGAGCGGAGAGTCCATTGAACGGGCTCCATCTGAGTTCAGAGGAGAAGCCCTAATTAGAGAGCGTAATGGATGCCCTTATGAAAATATATTTAATGAACTGATGTCACTGGGGGATCATCCGCTGATTTATAATGCAGATAGTGCCTCGTCCACAGACTTGACCATTAAGGTACACTCGTTAGAGAGATTACTTTATTATAACTTACACATACATGAATGCAAAAATAACACAACTGGAATCACAAACCTACACAAGCACAAACCACTGGCATTTAAGAGAGAGGGTGAAACAACAGACAGCAAACTAACTATTAAGGAAATTTGAAGCAGGATATAAACCCGGGTACAATGAACACCAGCCCTTTCTCTTGACCACTGGACTACTTCTGCAACAGAAGAATTTGTGACATTGTATATAATTAAAGTGAATATCTCAGTATATACTGAAAGCTAAACATTTAATAATTTCAGTGAAATTATAATGCATTTCCTGATTGGGATACTGGCCATGGATATACAGTATTTGCAGTGTACAGTTGGAGGTGGAATTCGACCCCCCGACCTCCTGGTGCCTGGGCAATGCAGCAAGTGCGCCACTGAGCAGGATCACATAGCTGATAATGATGATCAGTTGTATGTAGGGAAGTGGGCATGCAAAGTGGGATTTAAGAAAAAGTTCAATGTCAGTCCCATTGAAAATAAATGGTGGGAAAAGTTGATATTTAACGTTAAATTGTGCCAATACTGTAAATAATGTGGAATCAGATGATATATTCCCAAGATGGCGGGAATTTTTGAAGCAAGTTGAAATTTGAACGGTGTAAATTGGATGTAATATGTAGGAGTTTTTGCACATCAAAACTTTCAATGTCTATCTCATTGAAAATGAATGGGAAAAAAGTTGATATTAGACGTTAAATTATGAGAAAGCTGTAAGTAATGTGAAATCAGACGATATTTTCCCAAAATGGCGGGAATTTTTGAAGCGTTGAAATTTGAACGGTGTAAATCGGAAGTAATATGTGGGAGTTATCACATGGCAATACATATATACATACATATATATACATATATAATAATAAAGAATCCCAGCAATCCCACAATTACATACTAGTTCTATTGTACAGTCAGTTAAGCTCTGATTCAAAGTTTATATTTACTGAATTGATATCTTTGAAAAAAACTAAGTTGAGTTAAACAGGACCTGGTTTGAATAATTGTGGGCTTAACTATCTACAATCCATACACTTGACATTTTTCAAATAAACAATGAATGTCTTACATAGATAGCACAACAGTACATTTAGTTGTCTCCAAAAGATCAAGACAGAAATATACGGAACCCCAGTGAACTTGCAGTGCAGTCCAATTCATGAAGAGAATGACAACGTCGCAGAGATCATTGCTGGTTAATTTATCTCCTGGTGGTACTGATGCTCCCACGGCACCGGATCATTTTCATCCAAATGTGAGCCGGACTCCCTCTCGTGCCAGAACTGCTCCACGTCGGGCAAGACGAGGCCGTCTTTGTCGACGTCGCCTCCTCTGGCTGCGGCGTGCTCCAGTTGGGCATCTCCACTGGTTTCCGGCTCGGCACCGGGTGATCCGAGGTTCCTCTCGGCCCACTGCTGGCCGGACGTCTCCGGTCTGGGACAGGGCGACTGGAGCGAAGTGGGTTTGTGAGGTCCGGGTTTGGGCTTGGAAGGAGGCTGCTTGCGCAGGGTGAGGCGCCTCCACAAGCCGCGGTAGCCTTCTCGGAACTCTTCGGAGAGGGAGAGCACGATGAGAGGGTTGACGAGCGACAGAGACAAGGTGAGCATCTGAGCCGAGAGGGCGATGAGAAGAGGAGGGGACGAGACGACGCTCTGCGATCTCCCGTCTAGCGAGTGGCACTCCCAAACCCACACCACCCACTGTGGCAGCCAGAGGATGGCAGTGGCCACGGTGAGATTGAAGAGCATTAAGGTGAGCTTCCTGGACCTGATCTGCGTGCGCAGATTCTGAGTCTTACTGGAGCGGCGCTGACATTGGCCGTAAGCCTTCCAGAAGTACATGAGGGAAAAGCTGAGGGGGGCACAATAAACTCCCAGCGGGTAAGCCTTTATGTACACAGACATGAAGTCCCATGCTTCAGGGGGGACCTGCAGCACGCACATGAGCCCGTGGAGCCCCCGTTGCAGCCTGGCAAAGAGCCAGTGAGGGACGGGGACGGCGCAAGCCGACAGCCAGATGAAGAACAGCGCCAGCAGGATGGAACCCAGGTGGATGCTCACCTGCTTGGTCGGGTTGGACACGTAGCGGTAGCAGGCTTTGGCCATGACGGCCACCGAGAAGCTCTTGGCCGCCATGCACGCGTGAAGGAACCAGTCGGACGTCTTGCACACGAGCCAGCCCAGCGTCCAGCTGGCCTTGGAGTAGGAGGCGGCCCGGAAAGGCACGCTGAAGAGCAGCACCAGGCCGTCGGTGAACATCAGGTTGAGGATGAGGGAGTTGATGAGGGACAGTTTGCCCTTGTGGGCGATGGACAACAAGATGGTCACGGCGGTTACGTTACAAGCCAAGCCCAAGATGCAAATGATGCCCAGGACCGCCGGCACCAGAACCCTCAGCTCGCCGGGGTCCAAATGTTGAAAGGAGCTGCCGTCGTTGAAGGACCACTTGCTTAGGGAGCTGTTCATCACCGTCGAATTGTTCACAGACAGTTTGTTCATGTCTCAAAAAATTGAAAATAATGGCAATAATGGCAAAACTAAAACAAAGGAAATGATTTCCCCTCTAATTTATTTAGATATTTTCAAATAAAACCCATTGAATGCCGTATCAATCATCAGTCTGTGATCTCAGGGGAGCGGTTGTCTGTCTGTGGATTTATTCCAAGACACGACTGCAGCTTGGGCGGCGACTTATAAAGAAGCTGTTTGATTGACAGCTGGGGTGCCCAGCTGACAAAAGGCGGTAGACACGGATCTCACGGGGCCAATTAAGGAGCCCACACAGAGATAGGGACCATTTCGCAATACGTACCATATAGTAGTGAGGGTTATTTTTGCACTAAATCAATCTTATTTCAGTGTTACAGTATTTCTATTTCAAGACAAAACAAATGGAATGCCAGAATGCTGCGCAATCATCTTGTTAGTTTTTATTATTATTATTATTATTATTATTTTTTAATATTTATGATATTTGATTCATATTTGATTTTTTTTTTTTTTAAGGAATTCATTGTGTTTTTTATCCCCTAATTTACTTATAGGCTGCACTAATAGGAGACACTTAAATTTTGTTGTACATCTGTTTGTATAATGACAATAAATCTATCTATCTATCTATCTATCTATCTATCTATCTATCTATCTATCTATCTATCTATCTATCTAACATTTACTAACATAAAAAAACTGATCAGAATAAAATGCTATTAGTATAATAAAAATAAAGGTTAGAAACAGCGTAAATAATAACATAAGTGGGAAAGGTTAGAAACATAAGTGTGGCCGGGGGGCTTGTTGTCACATGGCTAAGTTTTCATCTTGCGTAACATTTCCTAGCTAGAACAAAATGTTAGCTAACGCCTACCAAAACAACATGAACTGTCTCTGACCTATGGTTATGCAGCAGATACGAGCCCCGGCAATAATATTAATGTTATTGAGTGGTAGAAGATATTTGCCACATAGCCTTGTTTAAGTAAGGTATGACAACTTCAAGCTTACGTCACAGGTCAAACTCGGTGAATACAAGCTCTCCGCTCATTGAATAGCATTGGACTTTGGATAGTTGCAATTTGATTTTTGAGGATTATTTTGATTTCACAACGTGATGAAATGTCATTTGACTACTATAACCATTTGTTTGCAGAGGCAGAAGTATGATATGGACAGAAATTGGACATAATTGGTCTATAACGTTGGATGAATGATCTGGTTGTTTTGAAAGTGCTGTCTCTAGTACTGAGGGAATTTGTTCGTCAAGTTTTGTTTGACATACTGTAAATTGATCTTTTGGCTGTTTCTACATTTCAGGACTAGTTGAAGTTTCCAGGATGCTTTCGTTTTGGGTGATTCTATTTGATCTAGAATTTTTGTTTAAAGAAGGAAAGACAAGTATTTGTGTCTTGAATCCAGTGCATGTTGCATAATATTTTGTTAGTTTGCTCAGTGGCTATTCCATTAATGTTTTTTTTAAGCGCAAATGATAAACATGTAAACGAGTAAGAAAAAAAATAAAGCAATAATTTTGTCCTTGTTTTGTTGTTGCAAAATCCATTGTGACCATTAGTGAGAAACATGTCACATCTTCACAAGTATACTGCATATTATCAACATTTACCACCTTTCACCATGCCGAAGAGACACCATTTTTCACTTCACTTTTTACACTTAATTTCATCCTTGTTCACATTTCTATTTTATTAGGATTATAATTGAATTTATAATTGAGCCATCCATTTTCCAAACCGCTTGTCCCTCATAAGTGTCACGGGGGTGCTGGAGCCTATCCCAGCTGTCTTGGTGAAGTAGACGAGGCCACCTGAACTGGTTGCCAGCCAATCACAGGGCACATAGATGAACAACCATTCACTCACAAACGTAACATAGCGCTTTGTCCACATGGGGGCACCCTCACTCTAAATACTACTTGATAGAAATAGAAACACATTTTTGGTTTGAACTCACTCTAAATACTACTTGATAGAAATAGAAACCCAGATTTGGTTTGAACTTGCACATCTTTATTACCTTTTTTAATCAAAGAAAAGTCCAGTAAGCATAAAGACTGCATGGTCATTCTTATTATTACATTCTGAGCTATAAAAGTTTCACAATTCAAGGTTGTACTGTTTAAAGGAAGCATATGTACAGTATGAATTCCCTGATTTGACAGAGTTTGCTTAGACCTTTTTATTTAGTGCTTACCTCAGAGGACGCTTAAAACCAAAATTCCGACAGGTGCTAAAATCCAACCTGCAAGACCACATTCCACCAACGAGCATGGACAATCAATCTGAGAGAAAAACATGATTTAAGAGCAACTATCACCTCACACAATGCTTCAGAGGGTCTGTAGAAGTTCAATTATCAAAATGTCATTAGCTTTCGTCCAGTGCATGCAACCAGCATACAGCTGTTATTTGTCTCTTACACACAGACACTGGACTCCTGCTTCCCCAAGTAAAAGCAAGCAGGTGGCCACACAAACACACACACACGCTGCCCGAAGCCTCGCAAGTTTCAAAACTCAGGCGCCTACAAACAGCCTGATTTCATCAAGACAAAAAAAATGGGCTGTGAAATGTGTCCTATATTTCTTGATTCTTGTGTTGTTGTTTTTTGTTTGTTTGTTTGTTTTTGGGGGGGGGGGGGCATATTCTCCTTTATGCGGAAATTTCAAATTTATTTTGCTTTGTACATTTTTCCAACAGGGTTCTTGCAGGAATCATTAAGTTAAATTTGAGACCTTTTTTTATAGACTTTTTTTTTTTTTAGACCATTATAAGAAATTTTTCAGACCAACTTCGCTTCCAGCCAAGTTAGCTTTGGACACAGGGAACTCTTAAGATTCAACGCTTGTCCTCCCTCACACGACATGAAGATTAAATTAACACTTCTTGCGGCATCTACAAAATAAAAGCACATACATATTCCAGCTGTCAGGACAGCTTTATTGTGAAACAACAGTGCATGCAGCTGTCCACATTTGACATTTTTGCCTGTCAAAAAGTGCAGACATCGCACGCATGTTGTTTCTTTTCTCAGAATGGACAGAGCAGATGTAAATTATAAGACTTGGGTCAATAAAATTTTAGACCTGGGATGAAAATATGGGTGTTTCTTAAGACATTTAAGGCCTTTTAAGTTTCTGAATTTAAGACTTTTGAAGACTTTTTATTTTAGACCCCGCTATAACCTTGTTCCAAATTGGTGCTTTTCATTTTTAAGCAGGGATATGAGGTGGCTTTCCAACATCTTTGTAAACTGACCTCTCATTGCCAACAGGCGCATTAGTGTACTCGCATTGTACACGTTGTAGTGTGAAAGCAGCTGACGTCATCATCAATCATTGCTTCACCTTAAAACATTTTTTGTTCATAAGAGACAGATGGGAAAGAAAACAAAAGCACTAAGTTTAGACATTTACACTCCTGACTCACCCCAACCCCCCACCCCGAACCCCCACACACCAAAAGAAGGCACCACAGCAGCTAAACACACTCATCAATCAGTATTAAATAAAACCATTACAAAGAGCCTCATTCACATCACAGACTAAAGTAGAAAGACTGACCACGTGTCACAGGCAGAAAACAGTTTCTTCTCCTGCCCATTGAATTTGCAGCAGCAGGTTGTGCCATCAAATGATGCCTCACTTGCACCGCGGCAAATTGATAGAGAGGGGGCGCTCTTGTTACATGACAAGTCCTCATTTGGTCATTGTGTTCCCCCTCTTTTGTGTCTTGCTACATCTCGCTGCTCATGCAGCTGTAATCTTGTTGCGCAGGATTCCCTTCTGTCCGTGTGCGCATGGCTAAAGAAATTAAATGATCGCAAACCCTTGTCATGATTCCAGAGTTGTACGTCCACTTCCAGGAAAATGCTGCACATTCTCAGTGCAAATCAGGATAGCAGCAACAAGCCCCAGGAGGTGCTGGATGTACATCAGGATTCCATACTGTTTCCATAAACACACCCCGATGCGCCGCACGTGTCTGCACGCTTTAGTTGACCTTATCTTGGAAGATGTAAAGGTTATTAGTGGCTGCTACGGCAATGATGTTCTCGTGCGGGTGCCACGTCGTGTGAAGGATTTTCTTGCTGAAGTCTAAGCTGTCCACGCTGATCTCATCCTTTCTGCGTTTGCCACCCACACACACCTGCAAAACAGCACCAGCCATCAGGAGGAGGAGTTTTGCAACCTTTATAAACATCAAGCGGCCACAACATTGTGTGAATATGTATTGTTTCAAAGCATATGAGTAGGGACGGGCGAGTACCGATACCAGGAATCGGGGCGATACCAGGCCGCATTTCATGGTATCGGTACTAGCGGCGGAATATCAATACTGGTATCGGTCCCCGCTCTTGTGGCCATTTTTTTGGGTCAGGAACTGTCAGAAAGACTGGGGGGAACGAAAGTTTTGTTCCGTCTCGTTCGTTTCCTGTGTGTCTCCTTATGAGATAACACTTGTTTATTTTATTACTTCCGGCAGCGCCATTTCGAGGTGCGTTGCTGAGAATAAGTAACTACTCTTGTTTTGAGTAATATCACCTATATCTGTGGTTCAATGTGTGCTATTTATGTTTGTAACTCACGTAACTTCGCAGTGTTTAATTGCCTCATTAACGTCGTAGAGCTGCGGTGCTAAAAATAGAGCGGTACCGTTTACGGCCCTGTAGACACTAATTATAGCTCTTATACATACTATATTATATTTGTAATGAACGGAGAACAGGAAACGGAAATACAGAGCAGCCTTCCAAATTAAAAGCATGGATTTCAAAACAAAATATAATTATACATCACACACTAAAAAGCTTGAGGAATTCTTAACATGGTAGATATAAGAGCTATTGAATTTAATTGAATTCCTTGCACTTCACTATATTCCTTAAAGATTGAGACTTTTTTTTTCTGGCCACTGGATTATTTGGTTCATCTTAATTATGGATTTAAAAAAAAAAACATTTTATTGTGTGCTCTATACAAAATTATTTTCAAAAAAAATATGATTGATGTTAAATTCATTAAATTTTAAGGACATTTGCTGATGTCATTTAAAAAAAAAAGATCTGTCATTGTTTTTTGGGGGGGAGTACTAATGGTATCGTCACTTGGTATCGGTGAGTACTGAAGATTTGCGTATCGGTCTCAAAAAAGTGTTATCGAACATCCCTACATATGAGTACGTATGTGGTGTTGCTTGCACCTTGCGGGGCTTGAGAATGGCTCGAGGCTTGCTGTTTTCTCTGGATGCTTCCAGCGTGACATCTCGTTTGGTGTTCCGGTCAAACATTCGGAAGAAGTTGTTGTAGGAGCCGGTCATGATGACGCTGAGTAGGGAGTGTTAGTGGGAATTACAGTCTGATGGGAGGTGAACGTATGGATGAATGGATGGACTCTCACCTGTCTGATCCGTTCCAGACACACTCAAATTTGTCAAAGATGCAGTCGTTCTCATAGAGGGAGCAAAGTTTGCCCCGCAAGTAGTCATGAACCTAGAAAATAAACACAAATTGCAATGTTATGAATATCGAATATCAAAGCACACTTGGTTTTTCCCATTCGAGTCAGAACGTGTCATAGCATATTGTCGTCAGAGGAATGTTTGGATAGGATGTCACATGCTACGTACGAACTACATTTGAGCAGACGCATGAAAATAGTCATGTGTGTGTGTGTGTTGATATTTGGCTGATTGATGGCTTACTGTTGGCCGAATTTCTGTTAAACTGCTGTTGGTGTAGCATGATTGAACTAGTAAACTTTCTGTTAGACGAAATAACAGATTGGTCCACAAATGTGTTTTGAAGACTTTGAAAGTTTTTTGAGTTTTCAAAGAGTCTTTTAAAAGCTTGTACAGTATGTATCCAACTAGAATTCAATTTAGAGCCTTGTGAACATGTTAATGACCTGTACCTAAAAGAAGAGCAAGTTTTGCCTCACTAGTATTTTTGTGTCCATGTCAACTTGTTGAATTATGTCCAAGAGGACAACCAAGCACTCATAAACTGCACGTCCACAAGCTCGACTCTGGGTAATCCCTACAGACCCGGTGACGAGGGCGATACAGGCAGCAGGTGGAGAGGGAATTGGACCGAGAAATCCCTTGAGCCCTGCGGACGCTTTATCAATCATGATTTGCCCTCAGATAGCTTCCTCCTTGATCAGGCAGTGTGGGTGTGACCCGTGTGACCCGCCACAGTGGGAGGTTTTGCCCTTTAGGTTGAATCAGTAGCATCGCTATCTGTCTTCTCACAGGACGGACGGTCAATATGCACTCCCGGCTTGATCGCTAAATATGGCGCGGTCGCAGCGTGACAATGAAGCAGGATTATGGTGAGCGATTAGTTTAAAATCAATACGCTGCTGATTGCATTTGCAATGGTTGTGCGCATGCATACCTGGTACGTCTCAAGCGGCTTGTTCTCCATTTGCAGGTCCCACACCTTCACAGTGAGGTAGTCTCTCGTCATCAAGAAGCGGCCGCTGTGGCTGAACTTCACGTCAGAGATGGATGAGATTATTTCGGAGAAAAAGGAACGTGTGGCGGGATCTTCCGGCTCCTCAAAGTCTTCACAAGACACAAAAAAAAGCACAAATATTTTCAACATAGAGCAGAATTCATAGAACTGACAAAACTAAAAATAAATAAATGACTAAATCAACAAATAAATGACTAAAAGTGAAAATAAAAACAGATGTAAAAAATAAAATTCAAAAATAAAATCCCCCCAAAATATATAAATGGAAATAAAAATGACTAAATACATAAATGATTAAAAGTGAAAATAAAAACAGATATAAAAAATATAATTCAAAAATTAAATCACAAAAAATTAAATATAAATGGAAATAAATAAAAAATAATTATATATCCATAAATAAATAAAAGTAAAAATAAATACAAAAACAAAAAACGAGATTCTGAAAATAAAAATAAAATTACAAATAAATGTCTAAATAAATACAAAAATAAATATACAAATAGAATTAAATATCAATCAATAAATAAAAATGCACTGCTCTCACATTTATTTATTTCATGCTGCAGACGCTCTGCCAGGATGAAATGTTATTCAAATGAGGGGGTGGTCCTAAGCGTGTCTTGGGTTGGACGACTTGTTGTCAAGCAACTCAAGTCGCAAGTTGTGGAGACAGTGGACTCAGTTAGTCGTTTATTGCTGGAGCTCTCCTTGCAAGCCGGCGAGACTTTCCTTGTTCGCCGAGCCGCTCACTCGACCAATGAAAGGCAGTTTGGAATTGCAGAGTCCAACCCTAGACACGCTTAGGACCGCCCCCTCATTTGAATAACATTTCGTCCTGGCAGAGCATCTGCAGCATGAAATAAATAAATGTGAGAGCAGAGAGTTCTTATTTATTGATCGATATTTAATTCTATTTATAGATTTATTTTTGTATTTATTTCAACTTTTATTTTTGTATTTATTTTTATAGTTTGAATCTCGTTTATTTTTTTATTCATTTTTACTTTTGATTTATTTATGTGTATATATATATATATGTATATTCCATTTTTTTTTTTTATTGGCATTTATATTTCTTTTTTTCTTTTTTAATTATATTTTTATGTCCATTTATATTTTCGCTTTTAGTCATTTATTTATTTAGTCATTTTTAATTTTGGCAGTTTTGATTCTCAATAGAATTGACATTGCATCACGCTGACATTTCACTGCGGAGGCGTCAGCCACTGACAATAAGAGCACAACAATGTCGGGATATTCTGAAGCAGCTGCATCCCCTCAGAGGATTATTGGTGTGTGTGTGTGTGTGTTTAGAGAGACAGCCACGGGTCAGCATGATGGGTAAATATTGGTTATGATTCATATTGATTCTGGCAGCTACTCATCTGCACGCAGGGGATGAGAGCCAGACATTCCACCGTGAGCTGTCAAGTTATTGTTGTTCTTCGCTCTTCCTCCTGTTTTGCACTCCCACGATTCCTCACCTCTCTCCTCCCTCATCACCCCCACCCCCCTCCCTCCATTATTGTCCACATCCCATCTCCCTTTATACTGTGAAGAACCAGTGGGGAGTCTAATGAGGGATGCGGGGTGAGAGATGGAAAAATGAGAAGGGTGGGGGTTTAGAGAGGGATAAAAATAAGAAAAAACAAATCAATGTCTAAGTGTTGGGCTATTCGAACCCCGCTGGATTTACGTGTGTGTCAGTGATGCATGTTTATATGCGTGTGTGTGCGTCCTTGGCTTCCCTTCTGCCCCGCGCCCCCCTCTAGGGGCACATAATAGGCTTCCAGGGGAGTTGGCAGGGAGGGGGCTGGTCGCTCTCTTTCTTTCTGTCCTGGGGCTCACTATCTTTGGCATTCTCCCTCCCCTCTGTTCATCCTTCTCTTTTCCGTCCAATCATCTCATCGCTAACACTGATTCATTTCACCTCAGTGATTTATAGCCGCGCGCACGTGGGTGCCAGCACACTACAGTTAACATCTTTTCTTTTTTTTTACTTGAAAGTTATTCCACAGAAAATACAGCATTGATGAGGCTACATTTGCATTTTTATCGTAGGGTCAATATTACCAGTGGCTAGCTCGAGGCTAACACCCACCTGCAGTGCATGTGCGTGCCTCACATGCACTCCATGATCCTCACAATTCCAACATTTCCTGCTGAACAAAAATGCCCCATGCATCCCAACAGGCGGTGTTAGTTAACACACGCTCTAGTGAACACCACTGGAGGAAATGATGGACATTATTGGACAACAACGTGTGTCGACGCAGGTCTAATGTGATTGCTCTCTAGCTATCGATTCTCCCGCTTAGAATGTCAATGTATTCATTATTCATTCAACTTAAGGGCTTGCATGTGATGTTAAGCTTCATAGGCTTGGTCAGTCATTGTTTAAGGCACACACTGGGATTTATTGATGAGTTATCAGTGGTGGTATATTGAACAGATGAACGGCTGCACGTCACAGTCACACAAAACCAATCTGGTTAAATGGACTGTCAACTAGCAAGTGTGTCACCATATGCTGATTCGTTAGCATTTCCCTACAACTTGCAACAATATAACTCCATACACACAATTATGTCTTATATTTAAAATATTTATTGTACAGTACTTGGAATTAGTCTCATGTGTTTAGTGTTATTGATTGATTGTTACATGCAGCACTTCCTGTCTTAGCCAATAGTGCTCTACTGAGTTTATTCACAACGTGTTATCTGGTTTGCACTCTGCACTGTTTCTTCTGTTTTTTTCCCCCTTCTTCGATTTTTCCCGTTGGATATTTTTTTTATTTGTTATTTTATTTTGTTATTGTTATTGATTTGTTTTTTTTGCCTGCATTTGGAGTCACTTGCCTCTGCTACTTCCCTCATCTCTCAAACCCTGACACCAGAGAACATGAAACATCTTTTACAGAGGTCACGTTTTAAAGAACTCCTCCAAGATCTTTTATCTGATTGTCTTGAAACTGTGGGTTGTTTCATTTTAAGATATTCAAGGTGGCAAGTATAAGTGAAGCTGTTATTTTGTGGAATGCTGTTGCCATGGCGACGTGCTGTTTGCTTAGAAAAATGATGCAGATATATATATTTTTTTTTTACAGCTGTAAACACTTTCAAAGAATAATACATAATAATGAAAAAAAAGCACAAAACACTACATAGGACAAGTAATATTACAACAAATTCATGTTACATTCATGTCCTCAACAATGTTTTCATCTTTTTACATCAAGGAAAAATGCTTAAAAAGAGCTAAAACTGCAAATAACAGATGAAGAATGATGGAGTATTTGTAACACGCAGTGCACATCCACTAACGCCATGATTTGGAAAGAATTCAGTTGGAAAAAATTAGAGGCCACCAACACCACACAGCAAATCGGTCAGATTTTTAACACTATACAGTGTTGGAGTAACACTGGTGTGAAAAAAGTAACAATTTAAAAAGTGTCAGATTTACACTCATTGGTGTGGACATACTGTTTATAAACCCTTTTCTAGTGTTAAGATTTCACACTCTCAGTGTTAATCTAACACTGGGACTTTTGCGATTTTGCTGTGTTGCAGACATTAAGGACTAGATGTATGGATATGGTTTTTTTGCAAATGTATGATCTGCCCCAACACTACGTTTGAATTTCTTTATTTTTGTTTAGTGGGGGGAAAAAACGCAGTAAAATGCAAGTTTAAAAAAAACCTGCCCCTGCTCCCCCCCCCCCAAAAAAAAAATCTTACTTTTTATTACTAATTTTTTTTTTTTTACTAAGTGTATTATTTATTTATTTTAAATACCACAGGGTGGCCTACGTTTTCGACAATCACGACTATGCAGTTTGAGGTTATTACAAACGGTGTGCAATGAACTACCGTATTATCATGACTATAAGACGCACTTAAAAGTCTTACATTTCTCAAAAATCGACGGTGTGCCTGATAGTGAGGTGCGCCTTTTGTGTACACCGAGTCGGTTTTTCATGCCTGCCCGTCCTCAACCAGGGCCAAGTTTCCTGTATTTAAGATACAGTTGGACGTCTTGGTGCTCACTGCTTTCACTTTATGGAACTGCTAGAGTGAGTTATGCCACAATTTGTGAATTAAAATTGTGCATGCTTGGGCTAAACATGTCTGCTTGCACTAATGTTTGAGCTTGGCAAAAGCCGACATCATTTCTGAGGGGCCGCATGGGAACGAGATTGACTCTGACAATACTTCAAAGACGTGAGGAACCTGGTGTGTTTGATGGAGAACAAGCCCAGCTGTTCGTTTCAGATAAAGAAGATGAGGACTTTGAGGGATTTGTGGATGAGGATTGATCAAAAGTCACGTGAGTACATTGTTACATACTTCAAGTACAACCAAACTCAGTTATAGCATGCTACGCTAGCATGTATGCTAGTGTATGCTAGCGTGAAAGCATGCTACCATATGTTTTGAGCTAGCGTCTGTTTAACCTTACCTTATGTGTGTGTTTAATACAGAAATAGCATCCGTTACTGAGACTGCTTCTTTTAAGACGATTGTGAAAATACAGTAGTTTGCATGTCAATGTAAAAATATATTATCATGTGGTGCTAGAAGGCACAGAAGGAAGAAGTTACTGCTGTACTTACACTTACCCACGCTCACTGTTTGATATATATGGCCTGGAAGTGTTTTTCATGAAAATACTATAATTATGCCTTTGTGACCATGTGAGCATAGTTTAGTCCCATTTACGTGACGTGGCGTTGTAGTGTGACATTTCAAAGTATTTGACCCATAATGCTCTCAACTGGTACTTACATTTGCAGTGCTTGTCGCAGAGTGCAGCTTGCCTCATGTCACAAAGTCTTATTGAGCCCTTGCTGCTGCTGTATGCAAAGGTGTGACACTGTTGGGGATGAAACTCTGCGGAGGTGATCACTTCAGTCAGCTCTTCCATATTGGCTGGCTTGATGTCCACGATGTCTGAAAGACGGGATCTAAGGAAGAACTGCGACGGCTAATCGGGAGCTTTTGTGTCATTTACGAAGGACTCTAAATTGAGTACGCAAAGAGGATACTGAAGCTGCGGTCAGTGATCTCCAGATTCCACAGGTTCACTCGGAGGTCATCGGTGGAGATGAAAGTCTGGAGGTCAGAGTTCACGGAGATGGAGTTGATGTGGTAGGTGTGGGCGTTGCTAAACACTCGCCTGGCTGTGGCTTCGACCATCAGATCCATCGGTTGCAGCACCGGCACCTGCAAAGATGGAGCAAAAACGGATATGATCATACATGATCTTTGAAGCTGGTTTGGCTGGAGGTCTGTTTATCTGTTTTTATATTCTTCTTCTTCTTATTATTATTATTATTGCAAATGACATAGGTCCAAGTGTGATCACACAGTGTGCCATATGATTGCAGGCATTTATGTGACATTTACGCCACACGTCTTAATGAAGCGCTCGAGGCTGTTTGATGAGCTCCCTCGATCAGACTGTGAATATCTCTGCTGTGCACACACACGCACACACACACACTAAAATAGTCTTCTATTTTCTGTGTGTGCGTGGTAGCAAGAGAGGAAGTAAAGTGTGAAGTGTAAGAAGAGAGAGATACCCTAAGGGTGTCAACAAGTCCTGCTGAGGAACGATAACTGAACTGTCCGGAATTAGCAATAACGCAAAACACACACACACACGCATATGAACAGTTGCTGCTTCAAAGATATCCCAGTCCCTGTCTGAACGTAGCCCCGCTGTTGGCCAGATAAAACCCAGACAAAGAAGGAGGGTAGGGGAGCGAGCGGGGAGAACAAATTGACGGCTTCTTCCCTCTTTTTCTCTGGTCCGACGCTGGCACTGACAGTAAGGCGCGCCAGCTCTGTATCTCCACGGGCATCACTTCATTTCCATGTCTTTCACTGGCTGTCCACAGAGACTTGCAGCACATTAACCCACAGACCCTCAACACTGACACTTACACTGCTCAGCTGGCCCATACCCCTTCTCGATAATCGTCTTCCTTATTTGGAGGACCAAAACTAAATAATAAATAAATACATGTGAGAGCAGAGTGTTTTTATTTATTGATTGATATTTAATTCTATATTTTTTTTTTTTATACATTTGTTACTTTTATTTATATACATACATATATATATATATATATATTTTTTTTTTACATCAGTTTTTATTTTCACTTTTATTCATTTATTTAGTTATGTATTTATCTTTAATTATGGCACTTTTGATCCCCCATACCATATAGGAGAAACATCAAATATTTTGCTGTACTCGCAACCACCAAATCAACTGGAAGTTTATTGGTATCCTTTTTTAGGCCCCTGTATACTCATATTTGCCAAAAATATGTTATGACATTTCAGCAACATTCTACCCCCCATCCCCTCTGCGCATGCAAACAGGATTTCCACAGTCCCAGCCTGTCCTCGATGTCGCTATGATTCCCTGGCTAGCCAGACAAAGAGGTACAGACACGCTAAACACAGCACTAATCTACTATGACACACACACACAGACACACGCTGTCCTACGTGAGTTCCCTCTCATGATGAAGGCGGCAGGGGGGGGATGATAACGAGAGTGTGGTGGAAAGATGAGCCCTCCATGGTCTTTCCTCAATTAACATATCGTCACACATTTCTTACTTACATTACAGCCGTTTTGTCTTTTCTCTGTCTGTTACCAAAATGGTTCAACTGAAGTTGAGGAATGATTCAAATCAATGTGTGAGAAGTCAAACAAAAACAACATGGAGAATGCCAAAGTCAGACCCGACCAGCTCTGTGGTTTATTTTGTTGAAAAGGTAGAAAAGCAACAATAGCCACAACACATTCGGTAAACTGTGCTGCTGCATTGCAACAAAACAACTCAACAACAACTGTTGATGTCTTTCTATTTGCTTTGTTGGACAATATAATGAATGACTATTTTAATTTAATTTTTACTTTCATCAATCTATGTTTCGCATTAATGTGAGATCATGGACTAAAAGGCAATCATGTGGCAATGATGCCTTTTTGGGGAAGTGGATTTGGTTTTCTCATCTTCCCTGTGTCCTTTTTTTCTTCTCTGTCTTGTTAGTTTTTTGTGTCCACCTGTTCTCATTTACCAATCATCTCCCTCAGCCATTTGTAGCTTGTTCAGGTGTTCCTCGTTGTATCGTTAGTTGGCTTGTACTTATGCTGCATTCGAGGAAGCTGGGAAGTCAGATTTATCACCCTCAAATTGTCCCATTACGATCTCAAAGCATTTGAAGCGGATGTAAACAAAGATGGCTGATTCTGATCAATTGTTATTTCTGGTTCACGCAGTCAGTACAAATCACATTGTGTTATGTGAAGTTACTTATTTTGAATAATTGAATTAATGTAATCATTAGGCTTTACAAGATCAGGATATTTCAGTGAGTATGGGAAAAAAATGGTTGATAGTCAATATATTTATTTAAACAAATTTTCTATTCACGCTATCCCCTGCCATTTGCAGGGCATAAATACTGGCCCGGCCTATGAATAGGGAAAATCAATGTATAACTGACGCCAATTGAAATGCATAGAAACAAGAATAATAAACCCCAAACGTTCTTCAAAAAAAATTATGATAAACATTGAATTACATCCATCCATTTTCTTAACCGCTTGTCCTCACAAGGGTCGCGGGGGCTGTTGGAGCCTATCCCAGCTGACTTCAGGCAGTAGGCGGGGTACACCCTGAACATGAACATCCATCGCAGGTCACACAGAGACAAACAACCATCCACACTCACAATCACACCTATGGACAATTTGGAGTGTACAATTAACCTGCCATGCATGTCTTTGGAATGTGGGAGGAAACCGGAACACCCGGAGAAAACCCACAGGGAGAACATGCAAACACCACCCAGGAAGGCCAAAGCCCGGAGTCGATTTCACGTCCGCTGCACTGGGAGGCGGACGGTCTAACCAGTCAGCCATCGTGCAGCCCATTTAATTACATGTAATGTTTTATTTTGCGGAGCTGTCAATGACGGAATTGGCTGATCGGGCAAATTACGGCCAATCATGATTTTGTATAAAACACAAAATGTCGGCCGATTCAGCCAATCATATCGGTGTAAAGTCTAGTAAAAATAAATAACGAAATGACTATGTATATAATCATGTAAACTATGTTTTGCCATTCACGGTTTAGGTCTTTGTGAGGGTCGCCATTGTCAAATTGAAGCTGGTCGGTGAAGTCGGCTCATTCAACACCCCCAACCCCTCCCCCAAGTTTGCAACTTGGCCCACCCAGTTTTAATGGTCGTTGCAGTGCACTTTTGCTGGTCGGAGGTCGGAAATTTCAGACTTCCCCCCTTCCACAAATGTAGCATAAGTTCCCTGTTTTCGTTCAATCCTTGTCAATTCATTGTTTGTGTTTTCTGTCTTGGTCTTTGTCTGAGTCAAGGTGAGTTATGCAGTATCATTTTCCTAGTCTTTGCTTTGGGACTTTGAACGCTGTTATTTTGGACTATTGTTAAATTAGTAAATTTCATAATTCCACATTCCTTGTTTTGTTTTTGTGATTTTTTTCCCCCCTTACGTTATCTGTTTCGTTGACAATTTGGCTAAGCATTCCTTAGTGTATTTATGGGCTTTTATTTATCACCACTGTATGTAAAAATGTTGAAAATCAGGCGAGCTTTGGCCTCTTCTGTGTATGCTTACTCGAAGTGACGTGATGGTGGCCGGGTCTCTGATACGTCCGTCGTCATCTTTGAGGTTGTAGCCCTCTGGCCGTTTGTCTCGCTCACTGATCTTCCACAGCTTCACTGTCTTGTCTGAGAAATGGGGAAAAAGGAAAATCACTTCAAATCACAAGATCTCATATCCAGTCAATCTTGGATCCAAGATAGATGTGCGGGGGTTGGGGCATCCAATCTGGCATGTAGCTGGGTGCAGGATGATGAATGGCGGCGCAGGTTGTGATGTCACTGACACCAATCTACAAGTTGACGACATTCGTGCCTGGAAAAAGCCATCTGGGCGCGTTCCAATTCTGCATTCCAAACAATCAGTTACATCTCATCTTCTCGCTCCAGCGAGGATGAAGGTGGCAGCAGTCAGGTTGTTCCAGTTTTTTTCCTTTCAATATCCGCCGTGGATATTGTATCAGTGTGGCGAGGGCATCGCCGCAGGACCCTCCACCATCTGCTCCAGCCTCCGCTAGCGCTTGTCTAGCAGCCATGCGTGACGGCCACAATCTGCAAGACGTCTCCTCCGCTGATGTTGAAGCGCAAGTGGAGAGATGATATGATTTGATGTGTGTGTGTGTTTATGTGCACTGTGGTAGCCATGCATGAAGCTCTCAATTTAAAGCCTTCTGTTGGTGGCACACGCTCGACCAAGTGGAACACAAACACGCTCACACGAACGGGTAAGAAGATCATTTCTGTGACATTAGTGTCATCAACCCCCCCCTTTTTTTTTTTTTTCACTGGAATGTCAGAATCAATGACTGACCGTTAGTTGAGAGCAGGAAGTAGGCGGCGTTCTGCTGTGGAAGCCATTTGATCTTGTTGATCTTCTCCTCGATCTCCAAACTCTTCAAGTAGTCAAACTCCGGCTCGTGGCTCTGGAATGTGCTGTAAACATTGTACTCCCCTCGACGCTGGGGCTGGCTTTTACTCTGCAAAGTTCGAAATTTACACTCAATAATTACATATGGAACTTTTTAGTTGACTTCAGGTGACTAAAAACTAGTGTTGTCAAAGTTAAAGCGTTAACTCATTGATTAATCACAAAAAAATTATTGCATTAATCATGTATTACCGCAAATTATTTGCACTATTATTTTTTACCGCAGATGATCCTTTAGCTTGACAGCGGATGGTTGTGTTTTAGCAATGCTGCTCACCGCTCCCTCAGGGGATGGGTAAAATGCGGAGAACAAATTTCGCCCCCACTTAGTTGGGTGTGACAATCAGTGGAATTTATCTTATCTTATCTAATAAACATAACTTTGCATTAAAGTAAAGCATTTATACAATGGTGTATGAGGGCCACGTATAAAGTGGCGAATCTGCCACTTTTTAAAGTGGCAAATTTGCTACTTTATAAAGTGGCAGATTTGCTACTTTATAAAGTGGCAGATTTGCAAGAAAGAAAACTCTGAAACTTACGAGAAATGCCCATAGCGTAGCTATAAGTCTAATGTGAGGATTCGTTGGTGGTATTTGAGACACTGTTTATAAAATGAAAAGAAAGGATGGAGGATTCTTAATTTAAACTTTATTTGTCATACACGGCAGCTAGAGCGACAACACTTCCTGATCCCCTATCACCTGACTAACACTAACCAATCAGAAGCTAACATACTTTATGTAAATGCAAGTGAATGACGCAGAGCAGCAGATTTGACGCATCAACTTAGCTACTTATACAAAAAAAAAAAAACTGTATGAATGTGTAAATAATAATTCTGGAAACATGAATGTACAAGTAAATACGTATACATTTTAACAAATTAACTGAAATGTTTGATCCTGAGGGTGTAGACCTTCACAAAGTGAGACACCTTTGTAGCTGGCAGTACCCAACGCTTAAAAGTGCAAATGCTTAACATGATATGGTTAAAGCCATTACTCCTCAATTTTTTTTAATATGTGGGCCTAATACGCCGTCGTACATTTAAAGGGGAAGCCAACCAAAAATAAAAAATAAAAAATTGACAATAATATGTTCTATGCAGCCCCACTCGTCAAATCCGATTTTTGACTATCCAGCAAGTGTCTAAATCCGATCTGGCCCCGTTCAGACTGAACTACATTATTGACCCATCTGACAAGTTACTGTAGCAACGATGCCGAACGGAGGCGGCACCCAGCGGGTGTCGTGTTTGACGTCATGTGACGCTGTTTGCCGCTCCGTACTTCCTGTTCCTTAATACGCGCATTTTTTTAACGACCATACATCCATGGCTACGGCCGCGCATTAATTTGCTATTTCCGGTTGTGCATGCGAAGAACTGATGGGGTAGCGAGACCGGCTTCAGCGCAAGTAACGTAAGCTGTCACTGTATTTCTGGAGTCGACGGGGCAATGCTGTGTTTAGACTAGTGGGGGCGCATACAATATCTTATTGTCAAGAAATTTGGGTTTGTCTTTCCCTTGAACAATAAAAATGAATTATTCCTTTTATTGGTAATTGGAAATGTGATCATTCCGATATGGAATGTTGCAGATGCAAATTAAAAACTGGACTGTACTGATTATTTTACATTCTTTACAAAAAATAATTTAAAAAACAACAACAACATTTTGTGTATTTTTACTATTATCATCTTGAATTTCAGGCTACATTCCAATGTAATGTGTTGACGCTGCCAAAATGTATTGAAGTACCATGACGACTGGTGTTGCATTGTGGGTATTTCCTACCTCCTGCTCCCTCTGGAAGACAACCACTCTGCCTCCTTTGTCCCCGGTGGCCAACAGCTCCCCAGATGAGTTAAACTCCACTGTTGAGATAATGTCAGCTGCAGCGCACAGAGAGGGGAGAGAGAAATGTCAGAGTGGTTGTGAACAGGGCGTATCAGCCAGTAAAATAGAAAAACACGCGTATTAGAGAGTGAAGCAATTTCAAAGAAACGGGCATTAACTCGCAGAGGACGCATTTCAGACGCCCTCGGGCAAAGACACACACTAATTTGGTGAATGGTTGAAATCCTTAACATTATTTCTGGAATGAGACCCAAATTTGTGTCATATAATTATACTCTTGTGTTTTTAAAGAATGTTGCAGCCACACTAATAGGTCTTTCTTTTTCTTTTTTTTGCATACCTCGGCTCAATTGCAGCTTCATTAAAGAGGTACACGCATACATTTTACACATTTTAATGAAATCTAATACAAGATCTACCCATAGTGTTAGCATACAAAAGGGACAAGATGAAAGAAGAATCACATCAAAACTCGATCAATTTTTTTGCTCCTTCTAACGAGAATTCTTAATTCATATCTGCAGTTGTACCACCGGCAAATAACAAACAGTAACATTTCTAGGGCCCGACCAATATGCATTTCTTGAGGCCGATGTGGATTTTTGAAAATTAATCACCCAATTGCTTGAATGGGATCCTCCCTTCGCTTTTAGCATTAGCGCTAGGCTAGCGATGTTTTAAAAACAAAGAATGTTTTTACTTAAATATACAGTGGATGTAATTCCTATCGTCGTGTGTTTAGTTTTACATTTAACTCCAACTGGGGTGTCATTAAACAACTTAAAGGACGCTTAGAGACAACAGAATAACATACGCTACACACCTGCTAGTTGCGAATGCTGCGCAAGCAAAATGGTGCATTCGGGGTACTCTACTCTCACAGCGTCGGAAACTTCACTTTTATTCGATGATAACGTTTTAAGGAGAAAATAATTGGCCATTTGGCTTAATTGGCAGATTAACAGGTCGGGCCCTAGACATTTCCTCTCCTACCACAAGAAAATATTTGCTGTGGCTGTGATGGTTACACGGCCCAGAGCTACTACTACTGTGATTGTGTCACATATTGCACAGGCGAGGTTTCCTCTCTGTTTAAAACTGACAATTATTTTTAGGCGAGAGCGAAAGAAGCACTACAGTTGTTTGGTATCTCCCCACACCCTCTGTGGACCTTCTTGTAAACAGAAGAGAGGGATGTTGCTATGGAGACCATTTCCATCTCAAGTAGCAGTCATAGGGGTTGTGCGCACATGCTTGCGGGCCAATAGCGCTCAGACTTTTTTGTTGCTAATGCGAGCTGAAATTCAGCAAGAGTGAGTGAGAATATGCTTGCATTTTTACGGAAGCGTAGGATTGGTATAGACCTCTCAATAGAGACTAGGAATAATATCCTCTCATACTATATGTAATATATCTTCATATATGGTAAGGTGCACGGCCTTGTTGAATTGCATGCTTTAATGTTAAAGCCTATTCAAAGTAAACATGAGGTGGGGGCCAGGCCCAATTACATTTCAATCAGGAAATAATAACATTTTACAAAAAGGCCAACCAGCTTAGCAGATAACATTTTGTATTCAAGGTTTTCTTTCCAACTCACTCCTCAGTCTTCCCCTGCCCCTCCTCATCATTAACCCATTAAGTCGCTGAGGAGAAACAGTAATTGATGGAAGCTATTTAGCAAGTTTACACACCAATACGTCCTTCAGTCGTTTGACAGAATGAACAGATAGTAAAAGTCAGTGAAGCCGAAAGTCATGATAAAATGAGATTTTTCCACTCTCTGCATGCAAATGTATTCAAAGCAGACAAGACCCATTTTATCTCTGGCACTGATGGAATTTGTATTTGATTGGCTGAATCCAAAGTGATTTATAACGTGTCAAATTTTAAATGAAAGATGATTTGTATTTGCTGAATGGCCATATTCTCACCCCTGCCCCCCGGCCCTGTACTAAGAGCCTACGAGCTGTATATGTCTAATCTGTATGTATACGTATAGTTTATACAGTAGTCTGTTCGCAAGATGGGAGCAGTAAGATGGCCGCCCAGTGGCTTCAACGGCCTGCACGGGCGTGTATGGGGTACTGGTTATCCAGTAATAGCATGACCATACTACTCGGTGTTCTTTCGCTCACAAACCGGAAGTACGTCAGCGGAAACCAGAAATAAGTCAATGGAAAGTTAGTATAGTGATAATACCTTCCCTTTAAACATAAACAAAATTAGTAATTTTCCATGCTAAAAATTAGTGAACCTTTTTTGATAACAATATATATTTTTTTACTTTATTAGTTACAGCCATGAACTTTATACAGAATCATTGATATAGAAAAAGGCTCAAAGGCAACACAACTAATGTTATGTACAGTACAGCTCTTTTTCTTATTAAATTTACTACATTAACAAGTGTTTAGAAGGGTGGGATCTGTGTGGTGGGTTTGTTATGGGTCAGAAGATTGTAACTTGGCCCCAAAAACAAAAAAAGAAAAATTTATTTTCGAAGGATGCACAATAATGCTATTTTCAACCGATACCGATAAAACCAATAATTTAGAAAGTGCCGATGTTGATAACCGATAATTGTTTGCAAAATTTACTTCAATACAAATATACTTTTGAGTTCTACTATAACGCTAACATGGACAAATACATGTAAACATTGTGTAAAGCACCATGAAGCAGAATTTTATTGATATCTCTGCTTCAAAGAAAACCAGTCACTCCTTTTGAGTTTGCCAAAACAAAAAATGCTAAATTTAAAAAATACAAAAATTTCTTTATTATCTGGTTTATTTGCAGGATGTCAAAGTGATTGATAGTTGAAGATAATTGTTGGCGGATTTCTTTATTATCTGGTTTATCTGTTTGACGTCAAATTGGTCGATATCGGCCACCGATATTATCGTGCATCCCTCTTTTTTTATGACCACTAATTTGCAGAAATTCACTCGGTGTGGAACTTATTGCCCACAAAAAAAGTGTATTTGTGGCGTGGTTATTTTACGACCAAGACATAGAAATAAGAAGAATAGAAAATTACTATTAATTTCAAGCAATTTCAAGGAAAAAAATGCTATAATGTCTTTCTTAATCCCTGGGCGTTATTTGTCCATTTTCTGTTTTTCTGTTTTTCATCAACGAAAAAGCATTTGAAAAAAAATACACTAGGGACCTGACATTTTACCAGGATTGTTTAAAAATGTAGAAGTTCAAATTGGCGCCATGCTGTAATTTATAATTATTACCAAACAGGAGGGAGAGATTCACACGAAGTTGTTGTAATAATGCCCGATTTTGGCTCATTGACTCCCATTATAAATCACGGTTTTTGATATGCTGTAAACCTGATGTGTTATAATGCATTTTCCGTGATTACTGATGCAATCGCTTCTTTGACGAGTCATAAACATGAAAATAGAGGAATTTGTGTGTTTAGAGTGTTAACACAAAAATCCACTAGGTGGCGTCAAAGGCTAATAAATGAATACAAAATGCATGCATAAAAAAAATCTATTGTTATGACTTATGGACTTGTTTGAGCCTCTAACTATGTCATATGAAATATATAAATTATTATTTTATTTTATATATATATATATATATATATATATATATACAGCATAAGTTAGTCTTGCTATTAGCATAATACTGCTATTGTTGTCCATAGGGGGCATTAAAATAATAAATAAAAATAAAAACTATAAATGTGTAGATAGGTGCCACTGAACATTTTGAATGGTTGAAAGTGAAAAAAAAATATTTATAAATGACTAAGTTATCTCACTTCAAAGGAAATGACGGATTTTGGCAAAATTACAAGAGTTTGTGCTATTCGGAAAACTGCCATTGTGTGAAAACTGGGCATGCAGAAAAAATTCTATTGTTATGACTTATGGACTTATTCAAGCCTCTAAATATGTCATATGAAATATTCAAACTAGACCTTTATTTTACATATATATACAGCATAGTTAATTTTGCTGTTAGCATAATACTGCTATTATTGTCCATAGAGGGCATTAAAAAAAAACATTTTTTTAAAAACTATATATGTATAGATAGGTCTGATGCCAGTGAACATTTTGAGCGGTTGAAAGTGAAAAAAATATTCATAAATGACTAAGTTATCACACTTCAAAGGAAATGCCAGATTTTGGCAAAAATTACAAGAATTTAATCAAACTATAATAACGCCCAGGGGGTTAAAAATGTTCTGTCACTGTTTTTTAGTCCTAGTACTAGTGTTATTGGTACTTGGTATCAATATCGGTCACTGCTTTAGAATTGAGAACTGGTATCAGTCTGGAAAAAATAGTGGTATTGAACATCCCTGTATTCTACTGTATATACTGTATGCATTTAAAGAAAATTTTAAATAAAAAATAAGATAAAAAATCTCAACATAATGTATTTTACCACTAGTGTCATTTCCATCCACATGATCCACACATCACATCACTGTCCATAACTCATAATTTGGCCAGGAAATCCCTACTATTGTTGTTGGGCTTCACTTCCTCCTAAACCTTGTCCCTATTTTTCAATTATAATTGATCAATTCCAGGTCACGGTATTCCAATTTGTAATTCTCTGTAGGTTCATGCGAGATTAACAGCATGCTGGTGATTCCGAAACTCTCATGTAATGATATACTGTGCACACACATACATAATGAGATAAAGGCCATCAATTGTGTCCAGCCAGGTCTGACATGGACAGGTCAGTGCTTCTTGCTTGACGTCAGACACATCCATCACCAGTAATCACACAACGTGCTGGCCTGCCGCTGTGACGTGATGAGCTGCTATAAATCTCTGCTCGTTTCCATTCACCAGTCGAAAACCTGCTTACGCCTACCATTCAACATGCAATTGCCAGTCCAACTAACTCGATGGAAATAAAGATATGTATTATTGATTTGGAAATGCAATAGGGATCCAGGAAAATAAGCGGGGTGCTGGGATATTGAATGTATTTATAGACGCCAGTGTATGCAGCATCCGTCAGGCAAACAGAAAGGGACACCTCACTAAGAGAATTGTTGTGATGGAAAGGAGAGAGGGGGAAAACTGATTCAGTATGGGTGGAGGTGCTGTTGCACTAAGTAGGTCAATAAATGATCGCACAGGTCCTCTGGTTGGTACAGACGAAAATAGTTGCACCCTGGCTCACCTCGAGACAGCACCTAACATGGACTTGTGTGAATTAATCCTTTGTTATAGACGTGGTGAGGCACTTGTGTTGAGCTGCCTACGTCAAAGGATCAGACTCATGGGGATCGTTCAAGTCACGCTCTCTTTGCTTTCACTATGACGACCAACAGTATGCGTGCCATCTTCATTTCCTTGCTCTCAAGAGCCACAGGCAGGTACTAAGGATGTAATGATAACTGCAATATTGTGTGTGATATCACGATATTGAAATTGTTACAATATTGTCGTCGTCATGTCACAATATTAACTCATTTGCTCCTAAAAACGTATAAATATGTTCTATTTTAAATATTACCATGTCCCAAAAACGTATTTATATGGGTTTTTTATGTTTGTATTATGCTAGAGCATACAGAAGGCTTTGAAGCAGCCTCTGAACTGAAGAAAAAACTTAAAGCAATGTAAGTTATTACCAAAACAGCCAGCAGGTAGCAGCAGAGTATAAGAGATCAACCTGGGCCATGTTGCAACAAGCGTTTTTTCCCAGTGTTTTAAACAGATTTGTGCATAATGATGAAATGTAGCTATATTCTAGTGCTAATTGCTTAAAAAAACGGAAATAATAATAATAATAATAATAATAATAATAATGAATATACTAATTATTATTAAAACTGAAACAGATATAAATATACTTTTTTTCCTGATGAAAGAAGAGACTCTAATCTTTCTTTTGGTAGGTTCCATGTTTTTATAGCAATAGAACACAATATTCTGTCACGATCCAGTAGAACAGCCGGCCGGGAGTGAAGGGGGTTGCTTCAGTGAAAATGGCTGGAAGTGATTGAGTTAAAAGCAGCACCTTTGTTCAAAAGATGAGGCTGTATTACATTTGTGTAGTTATATCACCCTCTGGTGGTTAGTTTATTAGTGTATTTTAATTTTTAATTAGGTATGTTTTGGCCACTGCGGTGATTATCCCTCATATAAATCAGTCATACCAGCAAATATATTCCCTTTTTTTTTTTTTTTTTTGCAATATCGTGAGGTTTACATCATGATATTTATTGTATTGTTATGTTTGGATATTGTTACACCTCTAGAAGGTACCTCAAAATTTGAAAGACCCAAAAGGATACACAATTCAGAAATTGACCCACATTTGGTGGAAAAGCAGTTTGTCCCGAAAGTTGCCTAAAAAAGTAAAACTCCCATTATCCATTTAATGTGAGTCAATGAGTGTTTCATTTTTTTGCGGGGGTGGAGCTTTTTTTCAAACACTTTTGTTAGTTAAAGCAGGAAGGCGCTGATTCCACAAAACTGGTTTAATTGTTAACTCAAACCAGCATCGGTTCTCTGAGTTTTGTTGCCAAATGTGAAAAAAAACTGTTCGGTAATCAGTTGACAGTTTAGCTATGTAGGAGAAGAGTTGAGAGAGCTGTGATTGGTCAACTGCTAGTCACATGACATATGGACGCCATCTTGTTACTCTGCTGAGTTGGCTAAACTATCTATATATACGGCTCTGGTACCACTGCCCCCACCCCTCGTCAACAAATATTCACGGGCCAAATTTAGGTCCCATCTCTGATCACGTAAGAAGTCTCTTGGTGTTTTTTTAACCATTCTGTTCAGACTTCTTTCTTTTTATGACCAATTATAACACAATGGGAAAAAATACATGATGTTCATTGTTTGAGTTGAGAATTGCTACAAGTAGATTTTATTAGCAGAGGTGGGCAGTTTGTTGGGGCTGACAGACTGTCCGTCGTTGACCGACCCCCATTTTTCTGACGAATGCATACCTGTCAACTTGTACGTTTTATACGTATTTTATACGTTTTTTTACCATTTCAAATCATGTACGCCGTACACCGACTTTTGTACGGGGAAAAAAAAATGCGCTGACATGCGCATGCGTAGATATACATAGAGTAAATATCGTGGAAGCAAGCATGGAGGAGCCACCTAGTAAGAAACGAAGAACTCAAGGATCGGGTCGACACCAGAAAGAATGGGAGTTACTTCAAGGTGAATATGCTGGCTGGATTAAAGCATCGTTAAGAGGCACTCAATTCTCATTCTGTGTCCCTTGCAATAAAGACGTGAAAGTTGCTGCGAGTGGATTTTACGATCTGGGTTAGGGTTAGCCCTAACCCTAACCCTTTTACGAGCGGGTTTTCAGCCATGTGAGGAAAATTCATACAGAGTACAGAAAGACAATGGGAACAGACACTCTTACTTCTTTATTACAGATGAAATTGAACTGTGACAACTGTTGTTCACAAGTGAGACCCTCATTAGAGCAGATAAAGTCTGCTAAATCATGCACATTGGCTTACAATAGGAAGCACTGAAGGCACAGTTTATTGCATTGTAAACTTTTTAAATTGAATAAAAGACTTTGTATGCAAATTACCTTTGTTATTTCTATTACACTGTCTGGTTACCGCGAGTAAACATGCGTCGTACGGTGTTTGTAAGGTTTTTTTGGGGTTTGTAAGGGGAATCATAATCATTTATAAGGGCATTTATCGGCAGAGGTTGACAGGTATGCGAATGGCGAAACTTAAAAAAAAGTGGTGGACGTGTGTTAAATTAATACATAGAATAAATATTACCCAAATGTAAATAAATGAAAATGCAAATTAGCAACAAATTCATGTGTTAAATTTAGGGCCCGACCGATTAATCAGCCGATTATTGCCCTTTAAACATCGGCCAAAACAATCGGCTAATTGGGCCAAATGGCCGATTAATTTCCCCTAACGTTATCATTGAAGAAAACCGAAGTTTCCTATGCTGCAAATGTAACCTGAATGCACCATTTTGTTTGCGTGGCATTAGCAACTAACAAGTGTGTAGTGTATGTTATTCTGGTTATTCTGTTGTCCCAAAGCGTCCTTTAAGCTGTTTAATGACACCCCAGTTGGAGTTAACTGTAAAACTAAACACACAACACTAATAATTACATCCAATGTATATTTAAATACAAAACGTTCTTCGTTATAATTCGGGGTAATATTCCGAGAAAAAACTCTTTATAAAGTGGCAAATTTGCCACTATAAACTTGCAAATTTTCAAGTTTATAAAGTGGCAAATTTGCGAGAAAAAACACCTCAAAAACTTACAAGAAATACATGTAGCGTACTACTCGGATTTTTGTGCCAATACTTTTCTGTCTGGTTTTCAAATAAGGAGATAGTAATTGCTTTAGCAGAGATTAACCATATGATGTTAAGCATTCGCTCTTATAAGCGTTGGGTACGGCCAGCGACATAGATGCCTCGCTTTGCGAAGGCCCACATCCTTATGTATCCAGAATTATTATTTACACATTCATACATTTTGTTTTTTTGTTTTGTTTGTTATACAAGTACCAGTAGTTAAGTTGATGTGTAAAATCTGCTGCTCTCCGTCATTCACTTGCATTTACCTTAAGTATGCTAGCTTCTGATTGGTTATCTGTTAGTCAGCTGATAGGGGACCAGGAAGTGTTGTCGCTCTAGCTGTATGACAAGTAAAATTTAAATTAAGAATTAATCTGTCTCCATCCTACCTTTTCATTTTATAAACAGTATCCCATTAACCACCAACGAATCCTTACATTAGACTTATAGCTAGGCTATGTGTATTTGTCGTAAGTTTCTGAGTTTTTTTCTCGCAAATTTGCCACGTTGTAAACTTGCAAATTTGCCACTTTATAAAGTGACAAACAATCGTATCAAACTAGCTGTTCAGATTACTCAGCAAAACAAGTTTCTATCAAATTATAAGTAATATTAATCCAATTGTCCATGTTGTATTCTGCTGAATCTGTTTAGGGCTGTGGGGACTTGGGCCTATCTCAACTGACTTTATAGGAAAAAGCCATACCACACCCATGACTGGTTGAAAGTCTCAACTGTTGGCAACAAAAGTGAATACACCCCTTAGTGAAAATGTCCAAATTGTGCCCTAAGTTTCAATATTTTGTCTGGCCACCATTATTTTCAAAAAATGCCTTAAAGCCATGGAATTCCCATGTGCTTAAGAAAAAATAAATAAAACATTGCCTGTACGATTTGAAATGCAGCCAAGATTTGAGGTCGACCAGTGTACTGAAACTAATTGTTTGACCTTCAAGGTTTCACTGTATCACGCATGTAACATATTAAGCGTTAATTCATCCCTTTTCTGTCAAGAATAAACAGTTGCTCAAAGCCTCCATTCAAAGCCACATTACAATAGAGATCAATTAAAACTTTGAACAAACCATGCTGCTAACAGACTGGTGTGGCAGCCATACGATTAAGTGCTTTATTACGCTTTATGAGCTCCACACAAAGCCAAAGAGCATAAAGCAGCTCTTTTCATGAGGGGAGCATGACTCTTTGTAAAGATCTGATGTGAACAAGCTAATTAACCTGGTTTCTCCTCCATCAGCCCCATGAGAGCGAGATGCCGTCTTTTGTCCTCTTGTGTGCGCGTGTGTGTACTAGTGTATGTTGGGCATCGCCACGCTCCAGAGAGGGCTGGGTGAAATCCGTGTCACTGCCTCATTTCTCCAAATTCATTAACACACGACTGTAACGACTGCAGACACAACACAGGACAGATGTCAGAATGAAGTCGGTGATAAATTTAGGTACAGATCAAATACCGAAAAGGCTTTCCAACCTTTTGTGATGATTTTGCATGGAAATGAGAGATGGAATGAAGGGAGGAGCGGTGCATTCGGTGGGGGGAAACGGGGGCACGGTGAATTTTAATCCACCAAAAAAAAACAAAAGCCGCCTCTTGCTTTCCATCTGAAATCCTTTCATCCTGTTTTCAAGGACGAAGGAATCAAAGACGAGATGCCTGTGAGAGTCGCACATAATGTTTCCACATTGACATAATTACCAGAATATAAAAGCTGCCTCAAATTGACACAGTGATCTGCTATCAAAATGTACTAATTAGGGATATAACGATAACGGCGATATTGCAATTATAAAACTGCCACAATATCATCGTTGTCATGTCACGATATTAATAGCAGAACATCTGTTTAAAAAAAAAAGTCAGACCCTCTGATGGCTAGTTTTTTAGTGCAGTTAAATTTTCACAAGGCATGTTTTGGCCCTTCTAGTTTTAAAATCCACGCTAATGGTCAGATGAAGGGGAACGTAATATGCTTGTGAACCGAGTCAAAATGTGGAGGAACTCAATGTGTCCGTGCATTAGCAGCAAGTGAGTGCCTCAATATGAACTCATTCACTCCCAGCCATTTTCACTGAAGCAACCCCCTCTGCTCCCGGCTATTTTACTAGATGGTGACTGATTTTGCAAGGCCCACAGAATATTATATTCTATTGCTATAAAAACATGGTGCCTACCAAAAGAAAGCTTAGCGTCGCTTCTTTCAACAGGAAAAAAGTATACTTGTATCTGTTTTTGTTTTGAGGCAATTAACATTAGAATATAGCTAAGTTTCATCATTATTCATAAACCTGTTTAAAACAGTGGGGAAAAGAGCTTGTTGCAACATGGCTCTTTGATCTCTTATACTCTGCTGCCACCTGCTGGCCATTTTTTTGTAACAATTACCATTGCTTTAAGCGAACTCTTCAGGTCAGAGGCTGCATCAAAGCCTTCTGTATGCTCTAGCATAAAAAAACAAACAAACTTAGAAATACGTTTTTGGAATCATGGCAATATTTAAAATAGAACATTTTTATAAGTTTTGGGGAGTAAATGAGTTAAGTGTTATTAGAGCTTGTAGGTGTACTGTTATGTACAAAAGCACAATGTTGTGCTTTTTTTCTTTTTTAGTATGAGTTCTTTTTTTTCTTTTTCTTTTTTACAATATTGTGACCTTTTTTATATCGCCAACCTCCCCAAAATATCATGATAATTATCGTATCGTGACCTTCATATCGTGATAATATCATATCGTGATGTTTGGATATCGTTACGTCCCTATAGTACTAATGCAACCAATAGTTGAGTTCAGAGAGGTCAAACCTTGTTCAGCTTTCTGGCTAGCAGCACAAAAGAATCACGCATAGCTGACCAAGAAATCGCAGAAGAGCTGAGAAAAAAAATGAGCCTCCTCGGGTCCACTTGCATAAATTCCCATTAAATTTTCATGGGGTTGCAGACTTAATAAGAAGCTAATCAGGGCACGAAAACAGCTGCTGGTAAGGAGTGCGACTTTCCCCCAAGTTCACAGCTTGCCATTAAGCCCCCACCCCCTATCACCCCCATACTCGACTGGCACTATGTGGCGAGGCGAGGTGTTATGAACGTTTGCTGGTGAATAATGGATGGGACCTGGGGGTATGGTGGACTAAGTCTTTTCATGCCGGGGTCCTAAAGTGTAGCCCCGGGCTGTTTGCTTTGGCACAAGCAAGCTGAGCTGCTGCTGCGTTCACAAGCGGGAGCAATAAAGATTGTGAGCTCTCTGATACGCGGTCTGCCTCAATATTCAGTCCGACGAAGGCGTCACATCACACACTACCTTGTAGTCGTATGAATAAGCTGTGAAAATGAGAGAAAGTGGGGGGCAGGGGAGAGATGGTGGAAAGGAATACGCGCCCTACTAAGAGATCGTCAGGTCATTGTTCCGTAAAGGAACAAAAATCAATACCAAAGCAGACATTAGGTTAAAGTCCTGCCTCACAGCAAATAAGCTATTTAGATCGTCTTTTTTCTTTTGTTTTTACCCTTCTAGTATGGAGGATCAAAACTGCCCAAATTACAAATAAAATAATGATTAAATAAACACAGATATAAACAAATATAATTAAAAAATGTAATCCCAAAAATAAAAATAAATGGAATTAAAAACCCCAAAAAATATTCATAAATAAATCCAAATAAATTAAATAAATAAGAATAAATATAAAATTAAATGTTGAAATAAATACAAAAATAAATATATGAATAATACAAAAAATACATATAAATAGAAGGCAGTTTGCAACAGCGAAGCCCAACCCAAGACACGCTTAGAACCGCCCCTTCATATGAATAACATTTTGACCCGAGAGACCGTCTGCAGCATGAAATGAATAAATGTAAGAGCAGAGAGTTTTTATTTATTGATTGATATTTAATTCTATTAAAAAAGAAAAACATTAAATTCAAGATGTCAAATTTAGCTGTTTAGATTATAGGATTACAAGTTTAAGCCAATACCTTATTTTACACATGAACCATGTAAAAATAAGAATGTTTGTGTTCCTAAATCCTAAATGGCTATACTAGACATTTTGAATTGATTTTTTTTTAATGGGGGGAAAAGCGCTTTAAAAAATAAATGAATGCAAAGTACTATTTATCTTTTTTTGCTGATCCGAAAAACGATTCTATCCGCGACTCAAATCGGTGAACCGATCCGAACCGTGACTTTTGTGATCCGTTGAACCACTAATATATATATATATATATATATATACATATATATATATAGTTTTTATTTCCATTTATATATATATATATTTTTTTTTTAATTATATTTTTTGCATCTGTTTTTATTTTCACTTGTATTCATTTATTTATTTATTTAGTCATTTATTTATTATTTTATTTTGGCAGCTTTGGTCCTCCATACTTAGGTCATGAGTATTAAATTGATCACTGGTCTGTGTTGTGAGAGAACTACAATAAGTCAGTGTACACATTAACAGCCAGACATGCAGTCATGAATCCCATCCAGGCGCCATTAGCGATGGATGTGTCATCTGCAGGTGGCTGCTGCTGCTGAATTTGGCAAATGAGACCATAATGTCATCTTCCTCCATTGAAATAACGGCGACGTTCTGACGGGAAGCGCCTAAAGTGACTGCCAATGTATAGTTACTGACATGTCGTCTCATCAGTGTAACTGCCCACACACTCAGCCAGGCATGGGATTGCTGCAAGGCAAAGGTCAGTGCCATTGACATCATTAAAATGTGACATCATTACAGGCTCTTACTGCTCTGGGCAAGCACTGGTTGATGGTGGCAGGAGGTGGGGGGGTTCCCCCCAAGCTCGCTTACCACTCATCAGAGACCTGTCTATCTCTGTGTGTATGTGTGTGGTCTGATGGAACATGTGTGTGAATCATGAGGATGGGACGTAGACCCAGACACCTGCTCTGATCGTCTTTGGCTGTAGTCTGACTTCATATCACTTAGGGAAAGCAAGCAAAGGGCAAATACACGCCCACTCGTGATATATGAGCTGTGACAATCATAAATTGTAGCAATAAAATGTAACAAAAGCAGACTTGGCGTGCTTAAAAAGCACAGATGGGCCACAGGCTGGCCAGTCGTTTACAACCAGTGTCCTTCTCATCCACTTTCTCGATACAACAAGGAAAAGACTGCGACTCGTTTGAAGGTGTCAGATGGAAGCACCAAGTGGAAGAAGCTCCAGTTTTTCATCTCAGCGCAAACAAAGATATCCATCACGTCAACCCCCCACTTCACACTCCCCTGCTCTGTGTGCATGTGGGAGCCCAGTCAGCTAGTACTCAGCGACATTCACATGAAAACGCTGCATTTCAACCTTTGTCACTGCTGTAGCCTCAGTGTGGCCTCTGATACACCCAGCAACAAAATCCATTGATCAAAAACGCACCAAACAAAGTCACTATGATCCTAAATTTACTTATGCTGCATTTAAAGAGACAGTGTGTATAATTTTTTTGATTTATCAATTTTCATTCATTTTAAAAACCCACGGTTAATGTCAATAATATGAAAAATTATATGTTCTAACTAGGGGTGTCAGGCGATTATTATTTTTTTAAGTGTAATTAATCGTAAGACTTCAATAGTTAACTTACGATTAATCACAAATTTTATGTTATGTTCTAAATGTACAACAAAATGTACAATACAATATTTCATACTCATAATTTTCATACATAACATACTCATAATAGTCATACAAAGTGGATTTTATTTTAAACTAATAGAAATATGGCTGCATCTTTTAGCCATTGATACAGTAATTTCATAATTCATAAAATTGAGTTAAAATTAGAAAGACGTACTGTACTGTAAAAACGAGTGTGATTGATTTGTGTTGAGGTCACTTTCTGCCACTAGATGGCATAATTGCATTTGTAAGACATTGGTGACAGCACACTGCATTTTTCTTAAGAGCTATCTAATCTTTACCTTGAAGTAACGTGTGAGATTCTGCACATTTTAAAACTGTAAAATACAACGTGATTGCAGTCTCCCCAAATATATGCATTATTAAATTTATTACTGCTACATTTTGGCATGGACGTGTCTGCTGTGTTGCGACTGGAATTCACCCAGTACATAATTTGTTTTAACCCTCATCTGTAACACTTTGAGATTTCTTTGAAATGTAAAGTGCATTACAAATTAAACATATTATTATAATAATAATTATTATTATTATAATTATTATGGGCTTTTCAAGTAAGGCGGTCATTATCGCGAAAAAAATAGTGCCGTTAAAGGAACTTTAAATTAACTTAAAATTAGCGCACTCATTTTGACATCCCTAGTTCTATCACATCAACATACATTTTTAAATATAATCATTTATATTATATTAGAATTTATATTACATAGGTTGCGCCACACCTGCCAGGAGGCTGACATGTTTCGCTGCCATCTTTCTGCAACGACTACCCGAAGGAGAAGAACTTCGAGAATGTAGTAATTAGTGTGGTCTTTCTGAGGCACCGCAGTGTGCAAGCTTCAATATGCACGTGCTTCAAACTGTATGAAAGGCAGTCTATTTACCATTTAGGTTATTGCATTGTTTTAGTTCGCCACTAGATGGCAAAAAATTATACACACTGTGTCTTTAAAGTGAAAAATTGTAAGAAGCTGCAGTGTGTTGATATCAATTGAAAACATCATGAAAAATATTGCAGAAAAAGTGTACTGTATATATAATGTATAGAGTATAAAAGATCTTCAAAAACACAATTAAAAATGATGCATGACAATATAGCCCATTTGGTTAATTGCTGCAAGTTAAAGTTATTATTGTTATTATATCCAGCATCCCACCTCAGCCATCAAAATGTACAAATCAATCTGCATACATAATTAGTTACTATAGAGGCAGCACAGACCTAACAAGACGAACGATTTGATTAATTAATGAATGCCTTTAACTGAACTTAAATTAATGTTTTTATGTTGAGCAAGCAGCTTGCCGAAGTGATTGGTGGAACATGGGGGAACTATTAACCATCAACCAGCTAACAGGCAGATAATCAAGAGGCTGATGCGTGGTCAGCGAGGATAACACGCACGCACACGAACACGAAAGAACAGCCATTATTAGTCTGAAGCGGCAATAACAGCGATTCTTCAATTAAGAGAGCGAGAGAGGGAGGGGGAGAGGGAGAGAGAGAGAGAGAGAGAGAGAGTGTGTGTGAGAGAGAGAGAGAGAGATTTGACATTCATTGGTTTTAATTTGTATGAAAGCAAAATGATATAAATGATTCACCACTCTATTTTATCAACGCTGAAGCAATGGGCAGGCTGTATCCATAAATCCGTATCAGTAGTTGGGACAAATGTACACTTTCATCTTTTCTTTCTTCAAAATATGGCATTCATTTTTTCAGGAGCTAACGGAATCACATGTTCACAATGAACTGATTGGAAGATTTATTTGCTTAGGCTGTTGTCCACCCAGATTAAAGCCCGGCTCGTCCTAAAATAACCTGCCAGGACTGCACCTCATCATCTCCAATCTTCCACCAGGCAACTCCTTGAACCTTGTGTCATATGACACAAAGAATAAGTAATTGCCTAAATGTTTTAATTGATTCATTCATCACTCCCGCTGTTTGGAAAGAACCTGATATTAAAATACCTTCCGTTGCATAGTTGTGGTCGCGAAGAAAGCTGCTGTTAATTTTGCGGGTGTCGCTCTCCTCCTCCATTGATAAATCGGCTGCTTCGAGATCCTGACAGCGGCAGACCTCTCTCCCATCCTGGCCCGGTACCGTCAGCAGGCGGGCCGTGGAACCAGCGGGGCGCTTGTCATGGCTTCAGATCTGCGGTTGGAACGACTGCGATCAAATAGTCGACTCACTCAGGTGATGTCCCTCCCACGTCAAGACGCATCAAACGGTGCCGGGTGGCGCTTCTAGTAGTTTTTCTTCGTCAATGGAAATGCTTTTAAATATCGTCCTTTGCGTCACGTCCAATGAATGTTGCGCGAGCAAAAGAGAAAAAGAGGAAAATGTCAAGTGAAGGTGCACCGGCGCAGTCGTAAATCTCCCCTCAAGGATTTGACTTGAGGTCTACGATGGCTCTGCTGCCCCCTCCCAGAGCCAGCGGGGCGGGCGGGATTATGCGTCAACGCAGCTTGCTCGCGTCTGTCTGTATTGCCAAGTTCGCCGCCTCTACGGTGGTTCCGTTGCAATTCCTCCCAATCGAACGCGATCGTCTCGTTCTCATTCACGGAGCTGACTCACTGAACACGCACGTAAACGCACGCACGCCCAAGCAGAGGAAGGCCCCTCCTATGCAGGCTGGGAATACGCTGCAAATGTGACGCTCGTGCAAAATCAAATATGCTGATGATGACCACTAGTCACGATTGCGCGTGTTAAAATGACAGCAGCTTTATAGTCTGGTAGCAGGTTGCCTCTTAAACCCCGTTATAACATTTCTTCTACCCCTTTGCAGGGGCATCTACTGTCACTGCACGTTCTACAATTGACTAGTAGCTAATGACATTTAAAAATTAACATTCATTACGGAAAATCTGAGGAAGAGATGCAGTGTCAGTATACAATTAGGGTCTAATTTTTTGGGGTCAAATGTTGATGTTTTAAAAGCACCTTAATATGGTGATGTATGGACTTTTAAATGTACCTTAGCTTTGTGTTCACTTGGTTTACATACTGTAACATACAGTACAGTATGAGAACTAAATGCAACACTGCTTAGGTTTTTGGTAAACAGTAATACATTTAAAAACTTAAACATGAAACATCAACATTGTATAATAATTAGTTTGTCTTGTACCAGCAAATGAAGGATACAGTCAAGTGCAAGAGTAACATTTTAAGCATATTATGAAAAAAAAAAAACATTCTAATAAAATTGGCTCCAAAAGATTTGGGAGTGTCTGTTTAAATGCTGCTTCGATTTGTATTTGTATTTCCACTGGCCAGAAGTTGAGCTGTTTGTTTACAAGCTAGACATGTGACACTGCAAAGAACGTGAGGCAGTTACACTTCTTGTTCCTTACCTAATATGTTCTCTGTGGGGACCCTAATAATCACCCCATTATATTAAATTAGACCCCAGCATACTCACGGATCAGCACCCATAGGTGCACCTACTTGATTTAATGTTTTTTTTGTTTTACATTTTTCTATATTTTTGGTGGGATGTTTGGAAGGCAACCCTTGTTTTTTGCGGGGATGTTTATTGTAGGTTGCTTCTTTTATTTCAAGAAATGTTTTTGGAGGGGAGGGGAATAAAAATGCGTATTTTTTTAATGCATTTCTGGCCAACAAGATGGATTTTTGCATCTGCTCTCTGTCTCCGCGAATAACAGGTGTCCACTGGAGAATTATAATTGCCTCTGTATTTACTTTTGTATTATCATTTTTTTACAGCTACATATGGACAGAACTTGATTGTGAGTGGTTCTGGGTGTCAATATGTGCGCTGTGATGCACTGGAGGGCAGTTGATGACGATGTTGTCAAGTTTTATCCTAAAGTCAGCTAGGATATTTTCCAGGTCACTAAGATCCGGCTCAGGATAAGATGGTGCTGGGCCGAAAGATCATAAGTTGCAATTCGGTAAATTTCAATTTTTTTCTAAAATTTTACATTTTGACTCAGTCCACGTGTGAGTGTTATTTTGACGGATTATTGACCTATCTAAAGTGTTGAAAATGTCTTGCTTTGATGATACAAAGTGAATGGTTGAACAAGCATGCCATTTTTGGGGGCTCCTGAGAAGTGACAGTTTTGGAAGTAAAGGTTTTGACCCTACGCCAGCGATTTAGAAAATGGATGGATGGGTGGGACTGGTTTAAGGAAAGCAATTTATTGTTATGTACACAGCAAAAACAAAGTTCACACTATGCAATGAAACTTTTTTTGCTTGCTTACCTCCCTAGTGAAAAGTATAGTTATCGATGCAAAAAAAAAGACATTTAAACAATCACATCTGTTACAAATACAGATTTAAGATTCTTATGTCTTGTGTTCCGGTCTTTCCACACCAAAATCATCCAAGCATGCCTTTGTGCAGTCGAGCTGGAACAACAACAACAAAAACAAAAAAGGCCCACCACAAACGGTTCCCATAAGAGTATAGAATCTTTTAACCTCTTTTGGTCAAGATTTCAGATTCAGTGGTAACAAATGGGTCTAGTCAAATAATCTGATGTATTCATTGAGTAATACGTTGTGTTCCAATAAAAAAATAATAATAATAAAACCTGCAGACTAAACTGTAGAGTAGTTGAAAACGGAAAACTTCTAACACACTGATATGAGTAGCACTTTCATTTCACATTTTGCAGAAGATGTGAATGGACGAGTATTTATTTTTGATAGCCACTAAAATATTAGAAGCATCTAGTGGTGCAATGGATTGTCATTGATCCGTGGTCGGTTCGGATCAGTCTCCATACTTCGGATCGCGCCCGATCAGCTAATTGGTTGGTGTGGGGGAAAAAAACAAAAACAAAGTGCGCATTCACGGTCGATATCATTCTGACATGTCAAGGAAGCTGAAACATAGTCAACGTAACACGCTAAGCCTAACTTCAAAATAAAGTTTACCAAATACAGTAATACATTGACGGCAATACAAATAGCCTTAGTACACTTTTACTTTGAAGTTGGCCCACGTTGTAGCGTGATGGCTAGCTTGACTTCCCTTTTTGACATTCATATTTTTGATTGACATTAAAGTTGCGTCAACCTACATCAACACAACGCTATCCCTAACTCATGTTCAATCGCTAATTTAGGATGCTAAGAAACCGCTAATTAATGACGCCGTCATTATGACGATTACGATACCGCAGAAGTCTCCGACGTGAGTGGCTAGCGGCTACCTGTTAGCATGACCAACGATAAATAGATGAAGACAAAGTACTATTTATCTTTTTTTTTTTTTGCTGATCCAAAAAACTATCCGATCCGAACCCCGACTTTTGTGATCCGTTGCTCCACTAGTAGCAGCCTTTTGTTAAATTTTCTTAAGAGACACACTGTACTCATTCAGAGGCGTGTATGCCTGATTTAGCAGGACAGGCAGTGTGTAACAGACACGGAGAAGAAGTGTTTGTTAAGAAAGGAGGATGCAGATTAAAAAAAAAAAACTAAGTAGCCCAGACGCTGATTAATTAGATTAGTTGGGCAGCCGTCTGCGCCTCTTCATAGAAAAATCTCATTTACAGTTTAATAACACGCAATGTGCCATCTCCTGGACGTAGCATAATCTTTGATGGCTCTTTGTGCATGTGAGAAAAGAATTAGCATGCGCGTCCCTGCTCTTATCTACTCACTTATACCTAAATCTCTCCGTTTGCACAAAGGGACTAGGTATCACCCCTTTTGCTCGCCCCCAGTGCACAGCAGCAGCAGTGGCAATAAAGGGATTGGGGAGCCCCCCACCCACCCTCTCTTAAATGCATTAGCTCTCTAATCCACAGGACCATTTGCACATCAGATCCTCTGCTCCACTTCTAATGGGAATCTGACTGTGAGGAAGGCAGGCTGTCAGTGCAAAAAAAGAAGAAAAGAAAAAAACACCTCCCTACCACCTTCCTACATATGCTATTTTACACACCATCAACCTGGACCTTCACTGGAATACATTACAGGGCATTATCCATGCAGGCAATAATGAAAGCTGTAGGAGAATTGTGAGGTTGTGTGCTTCCCTCTCTACAGTCCTCTGCTCCCCTAATGAAATTTGCAGAAAAACTCTCCCATCCTTGACCTCCCGGATCTGGCTGAGTGGTCCGCGGTGTTTCCCGTCTCTATCAATATTTAAACAGGATCTGCAAGGACAATAGGGATCCTCTGCCACTGAAAAGTCAGCTGAGTTACAGTTGAGCTGAACAACTGAATGGAATTGAAATCAGCTCGACAATGGGTTTAATGGTTTGGACGGTTCATTTTTGTCGGAGAAGAGAGGTTTGGTGTGTGACAGACAAATAAAGGGCAGGCGTGGTTGCCATAGGAAAATGGTGGAATGCTGCTTGGAGCCAAAGCCTGGGATCGATGCCGTCTCTCTCTGCACTTATGCATATATATTTCAATCAGATCTCCTGTTATCGATTCCACCCGCCCCTTTGTACTTCTCTTGAGCCAGTTCACAATGTGACGGCACAGAATGGCCACCGGACTAAAGGGAAGGCTCAGAACAATAACGCTGTTCCTCGTAAATTGGCCCCCTTACATGACCTAAGATCGATAACCATTTTCTCTTGAAGGACCTCAAGTTCTGCATCTCACGGCTCATTGCTCCTTCCCTCCCGTACTTGCTCATTGCCCTGCATGTCTTCTGGGTAAAGACCTGTGACAGCGCATCTATACGGCCCGGCCGCCGCGCTTCACACTTGCAGGAAATGCTCAGGGGGAGCACGCGAAAATTGGAAAGCGTGTCCTCAATTCTCCTCGACAAAGTGGGTTAAATTAGATTCTACCAGTTCAAATGTATAGGGACAATCACGGGGCAATGATATTTTAGTCATGCCCAATTGCTTTCCTTGATGTGTGGTAATTGCTTGACTCTGGGATGCCGGTGCAAGGGCCCTGTCTGCATACCAAGCAACATACGTGCACATCGTATGTAGGTAGGGGCATATCAGCACTGACAGCCCACATTCACTCAAGATTTCATTCAAGAGTTCATGCAACAAATCAATTTAAGAACCATGGGACTACAATAATAATGGCATATACTTTGCAAATGTAAAAACCAAGAGAGTGCAATCTACACTCATCAGTCACTTTTTTTTTTTTTTTTTTGGAGAGTTCAGTATTATTCATTCAGCAGCCTTCCCGAGTCAACATGTCATCATCATCGCTCTCTTTGTATGTGTGTGTGTGTGTGTGTGCACACGCGTGTGTGTGCGAATTTGTGCTCTTTAATTTACTTGAAATCTGTTAAAAATCCTAAACCCTTTACCTTAACCAGATACTTCAGAGTCCTGCCAGAGTTGTGACGTTGTCAGGAGACCAGAGGAAGGATCAAAGGAAAGAAAGATGAAACAACGTGAAATCCAACACCAACCAGACACCACCCTCCACCCACAGAGTTACAAATCCAGAATCTTTCACCAACCCCAGAAACCTCTAAATTCCAACAGATTAGGGAGACCTCAAAAGACCAGAGGAAAGACTAAAGGAAGGAAGGAAGGATAGATGAAGCAGAATTAGATCCACAACCACCAACCTCCACTGATTCAGCAACCAGTGGATGAAGCAAATTCTGTTTGAGTTTTAGTAGATGCTGTTGTAGTGGATCTGGCATTCATGGGAACCTCCAACAAAGAGGGGAGCCGTCAACCTCGGCAAGCACCCGGACTCACCAGTAACTTCATTAGGGACATATGTACAACTCATCCATCCATTTTAGCGCTTATCCTGCTCAAGACGAGTTGGAGTTTATCTCAGAAAGTTGCATGCATGTTTTTGGAATGTGGAAAGAAACTGAACAAAACCCATTCAAGCACTAGCAGAGCATGCAACCACTACACAAAAAGGTCTCAGCTCAGATTCGAACCAAGAACCATTAACAATGAGGCAGATGTAGTCTCTACATTGAACCCTGTATCAAATCTATCCATCCGCTCAGACACTCACATTCACATATAGATTATGAACAAGTTAGTCTTTAATGAACCTAATATGGAGTCTGGAGAAAACACACACAAGCTAACGTTATACACGAAGGCATGAGTTGAACCCAGAACCTATGGGCTGTAAAGCAGACAAGCTACAACTGTTTGTGTTGGCCATGTATACAGCAAAAAGTCCAGTGTTGAAATGAGTCCCACAGAGTTGATTTTAACCCTTGCTCAGAGTTTATATAGCAACACAGTTAAATTAACACTTTTAAAATCATTTTTATTTTATTTGTTTTACATTTTTAACACTGGTAGAGAGTATGTTTTTAAACCCACTAAGCAGAGTTAAATTAACACTACAGAAATAGAGAAGTAACTCTTCTCAGACACATTTGTTTTCCCTTTCTAGTCCCACCAGGAATCCACGATTATGGAATTTACCGCTGATTTCAAAGCCCATCGCGGAATTTAAAGCAGTCTATGCAATATTGGGGGAGGTGCAGAATATCATACACAACACGTGCGTGATGTGCACATGCAGATGCACAAAGCACAAGCACAACATCAGGTGACACCAGAGGTGGCAAATCCAGGTCCAGAAAGTAAAAACCATGCCACAGTTTGGCTTTAGCTCCTGATGCTAGCTAGCTAGCACCTGAAAGTAAAAACCCTGAAACAGTTTGGCTTTAGTCCCCGATGCTAGCTAGCTCCCTAGCAGGTAAACAAGCACCATGGGAGCTAGCTAGGGAGACAGCTAGCACCTGGGGCTAAAGCCAACCTGTGGCAGGGTTTTTACTTTCTGGATCTGGATTTGCCTGCTCTGAATGACACGCACAAAAGACGACGTCACACGACAGTGTTTACGGAAGTTAATATGTTCCCGCGTGTAGGGACACATCTTTTTATCATCTCATATCGACTGAGGAGCGATGCGGGAGGAGGGAAAATTATTTTGGGGATTTATGGACACGTCCACTAAAGATGACGTTACGTTGCCGGTGTTCGCCAGTGATAAGCAAGGAAAAAAGGAGGAGGAATAAAATGGCGCCAATTTTCTCAAACTGGAGGAGTGCAGGTGCGAAGGTGGAGTTGATCTAACACTTTGCAGAGTTAA